>NC_134860.1:101694679-101774679 GCF_049852395.1 Peromyscus maniculatus bairdii
ATAAAATAATCACCCAGAAACTTATATTAATTAAAATTGCTTGATTATTAGCTCAGGCTTATTATTGATTAGCTCTTACACTTAAATTAACCCATAATTCTTACTTCTGTTTAGCCACATAGATTGGTACCTTTTCCCAGTTCTGCCTTCACATCTTGCTTCCTCTGTGTCTGGTTGGTCACTCCCGACTCAGCCTTCCTCTTCCCAGAATTTTCCTTGTCTGTTTATTCCACCTATACTTCCTGCCTGGCTACTGGCCAATCAGCATTTTATTTATCAACCAATAGGAGCAACAGATTCAGAGTTTGCAGAGCACCATCACCCATCAGAGGTAGGGGTACTTCTTCTGCAGAGTATGGAGAGACTAATTCTCAGATGGGAATGGCCCCCATAGCCTACAGATTTGAATGCTTAGTCGCCGGGGAGTGGCTGGCTCTGCTTGAAAGGATTAGAAGGATTAAGAGGTGTGCCTTTGTTAGAGGAAGTGTGTCACTGGGGGTGGGCTTTTAGGTTTCAAAAGCCCAAATCCCACACCAGGCCCAGTCTCTCCCTCTGCCCATAGATCAGGATGTAGCTCTCAGCTACTGCTCCAGTGTTTGCTTGCATTCTGCCATGCTTCCTGCCTGATGATAATGAATTGAACCTCTGAAACTGTAAGTAGGCCCCCAATCAAATACTTTTTTCTTATAATTATTTTGGTCATGCTGTCTCTTCACCACAATAGAACAGTGATTAAAACACCTGGGAACTAATTAGAAATGTAAATTTCATCACTTCCCCCTTTAGACTTTTTAGGTAGGACTCTGGCAATTTGTGTTTAAAGTATCACTCTGGGTATTTTGAGATATACTAATTCAACTAGTCTAATTTCATTAACCTTGCTTCACTCATCAGAAAATTAATTTTGAAAGGGTGATTTTACTAGTTACATACTCTTTGTCAAGTGTAATTACTACAAATAAAATTCAATTAGGCAACACATGAAATATATTGGCTCTTCTCATCAAATTTCTAGAACAAACACAAGTCTAGAATCAGACTACAGTGCTTCCCATCATTTCTCCGTATCTTACTTCTCCTTTATCCTGAAGAATAGCTCAAATTGCAACACACTTACCACAGACAATGAATAGGCTAACATTGTGGTGACTGGAAGATAGGGAGGGAGCACTCTTCTCACACAGAAGGTGGGGGAGCACAGACATGACCACAGAAGAAAGAGTAATTTGTATTTTCTGAATTGTGCAGGCTTGGGGAGAGTATCCTTCTAGGAAGACTCAGAGAAACAGGCCAGTTATATTTAGATTAAAATTTTGACATCCAGTGGAGAACGGTAATGTCAAATGATATTGCCCATGTGTCTTTGCGTCAGTTGTCTCTGGGGTTTCTATGCTACTGTGGAAGGAAAGCTGAAGTTCAGTAGACACTTTGCTCAACATAATTTTAAAAGAACTTTTTGTACTTGGTAGAAAGCTTCAAGATGTGTGTGTGTGTGTGTGTCCCATTCTGTGTCATAAATGTGTTCAGAAACATAGTCCTTCCCACAAAGAATTCTTATTTTAACCTATCAGATAAGCATATAAGCACCAATTGTAAGACAGACACACTGAGAAAATTACAAATTGCCTTCAAGATGAACTATTTTTGGCTTTAGTGAAATCTAGGCTAGCTGTTGGAATTTCTCCAGACACAGGTAGAGTTTGTGGTGAAGTAGACAGTTGCTAAGACACTAAACTTACTCTTATACCCACCCAGTGGTGTGAATTCATCTCTCTTCCCAACCCAAGCAGGAAAATAGAAGGTAATGATGTTTTATATCATTTATATGACACTACTGGATGCTGAAAGAACAACTTTCAATAGTACTTGATTTGTAATAGAATGACTGAACAGTGCCAATGGCAATGTTGCATCAGCTTGTACCAGTCTTTCCGTGACCATATTCGACTACTTCTCTTAGGGTTTGTGATGTGGTATTTCACCAAGAGGTGATAACCATGCCTGCTAAACTGCCTCACCCCTTTCCTTTAGCTGTAATCATGTCTGACTTGTGCTTGCTTGTCCTCATCTCCATCAGTATTTACCAGCTTGGTCTAGTGTTGTCACCTGGCAAGTTAATTGGAAGCTTGTGGGGGTATTTTCTATTCCTACACATCACTAGACACATGACAAGGGTATAAGGATGCTAAGTGTCTTCAAGTACATGGACCCGTCCTTCATGAAGAAGAATTGTGTTATTTTGGGAAATAAGTAACCTAGATGCCAGTAACAGTAACACTGGGAAGCTGTGTGTGTCTAACTCAATCTAGACTCAGAACTGTGAAGTCATAATTAGTACTAGAACCACCCAGTTTTTAACCCCAGGCATAGCTCCTATCCGTTATACTATTCGGTGGAATTTAATCTTGGATAATTTCAGTTTTTACATCTGTAAATGTGTGAAATTATGTGCCTCAGTAGTGAGGTAAAGTGAAAGATGAGAAACAACACGAGAATATAATTGAGTTTCTTTTTAAAAATGTAATACTTTTTTAAAAAAATAATTAAAATATAATTTCATAATTTCCCTTTCCTCCTACCAACCCTACATATGTGTTCCTGTTGCTCTCTTTCAAATTCATGAGCTCTTTTGTTTTAATTGTTGTAATGTCTACCTACATATATTTTATACATTCATAAAGTATGTTCAGTCTGTAGGACAATGTGTGTACATGATTTCAGGAATGACTAGTTGGTCCTGGATAACCTACTGGAGGGATCTTCCCCAGACAAGACTATTTCTCCTGCTTCTGGCATTCCTTAGTTGCCTGTAGCTCTTTGTCTTACGTTACCATGTTTAAGTTTTCTGTTGTAAACTATAACTATTTCTCACAGTGACCTTTGAAGTCTCCAAAAGGGTGTTGGGGTTCCACAATAATGAATCCAGTTTAATGCTACTAAACTGATGAATAATACCCAAAAATCAGCTTTGGACTACAAACTGCTCAAGACAACTTCAAAGCAGTTAGCTAAGATGGTCCAGCCTTGTAGACTATTCCAGCTGGGACTTCATATAAGCCTTGTACCCTCCTATCACACCAGGATTGGACAACAGCTAGCTCTCCCAGAACTTGATCTTTATCTCAGTTTTTCAGGATCCCCTAAAGATATCATCACCCCCAGACAGCAGGAAATAATTTTAGGAACATGACACTCACATTCCTGAGAGGCAGGGGGTGTTTTTTTTTTTTTTTTTTGATGGATGTTTGTCATCATTTAGGAAGGTTGATCACAAGTTGTTTATGGTCATGATCAAGGAGGAAACTAAGCAAAGAAAATTAGATTCAGGGATCTTATTCTGAACAGAAAAAGGGGGATACAGAAATTAAAAGACAAAAGGGTAGATTATTGTATCTACCTTCAAGCTAAAAAAGCAACTACTAGTCTTGAATATTTTACTTTGGTATGGATTTTTACATATTGATACAAATTTAAGGTTATTATCCTGTATTTTATGTTTCTATTTCTAGTTTAAGATATTGTACCTATGCAGCTCATTTAAAAATGTAACGTTTTAGTCCTTAAAAGCTATTTAGGATAATAAAAAAAATAGGTTAATTGTTAGTCATCTATAACAATCAAACTTATAGCAATGTTAGGTGTGTTTTCAAAGCCAATTACAGACATATTTTAAATGGATAGATGGTCTTCAAATACTTCAGAGACCTACAGAATATAGCATTTTAATGTTTTAATAACGGGATTTTTTCATGACAGTGAGACAGCACCAATCTACTTCATAAAAGGATGATGCACATCAAAGAATCTACATATGGAGTTTGCTTTCTTTGTGGCAAAACTAGCCATTTGGGCAAGAAGTTGGCCTTGCCTCAAGTGCTGAATGTATGCTGTCCAAACTGGACCTGCAGAGAGACCCTGTGAGATTTCCTCTTTCCCTGTAAGCATGTCTGTTGTTGTTATTCATGCTCAGGCCTTGTTTAAGCAGACATACTATTGAGTCTTCGCTGGTGTAGTTTCCCTGACATTTCTAGGACATATTAGAAAGCTCAGCCTGGCTTTGAGCTTTGTTCTTCCTGCCTCATTCTCCTTAGTGCCAGTGTCACAAATGTCTGGCATCACATCTGGCTGGTGGGAGCTAGTCTTAACTAATTTTTAGAAGGCAAAACTGTACTTCATTCTTCTTGAAGTGATGATATTCCAGATAAGAAGATGCTTTGCTTCTTCTAACAATTTTTCTTTAATCAAGTGTCTTTTGGTTTCAAGTTAAAGATATTTATTCAAGTTACCTCAGGAAGGAAAGAAGAAGCTTATTGAAAAGATGTTGCACCAATTAAAAATCTATTATAAATGGACAGAATTGCTATCCATCTTTCATTCATATATATATGAATATATAGCTTAGCAGTTAAGAACACTGGCTGCTCTTACAGAAAACCCAGGTTCATTTCCCAGTACCCACATAGCAGCTCACAACCACCAGTAACTTCAGTTCCATATGATTCAACACTCCTTCTGATCTCAGGCATTGCATGGAGTGGTACACAGACATACATGCAGGCAAAACACCCATATACACAAAAATAAATAAAACCTCAAAAAGAGAGGAATTAAAAATAAAATCATTAAATATAGCTTTCATTTGCAGTTATTAAATCAGGAGCTTGTTTTTTAGTCTTATTTCACAACTGGCCTTTCTGAATTATAAACTTTTGCTTGTGGTAAATAAACTCTTACAATGGAGAAAATGACCAACACTCCATCTTGACCAAAGCTTCAGGGAGCTGTGTGATGAGTGGACTCCGCTTGGGAAAGGGGTGATGAAGTGATGCTGTGCAGCTCTGTGGAAGCTGGCATGGGACCACTTGCCACATTTGAAGTCCCTTGCTAGGTGTTATGCTCAGCAATTCTTGTAACACTTAGGGAACAAGGGACCCTGTATTAGACTCTGCCTGCTTCTCCTTATCATTTCAGGCAGACTACATTATTATTCTCCCATTTACCTCATCTTCTGGGCCCACTTAACACACAGTTGGTACTTTGCATGCTTATTAATCATTGACTTAAATGAGCCTAAATAAAAGGTTATGGGTGAATACACTTTTGTGATATAAATGTTTGTCTTCAGTCCTCAAACTATTTTGTCCCTTTAGACCAGGGTTCCTTAAACCTTTTTCCACTTGTGACATTTTTCTTATGGCAATTTTTTAATGTGACCCTGAGAATATAGACATGTAAAATAAGTAAAGAAATCAAACATTCAATGATAACAAATAATGAAGAAATGTATTTTAAAATGCTGCTGCACACATAATTTCATCATTTATTAAAGGTAGAACCAAATTTTTATAATAGTGAGATGGATGTATTTTACATTTACAAAAGATTAAAATCTCCTCTGCACAGTTGATAATGCAGAACACACAGCATTTTTAACCTCTTTTTATTATTTATATTTTTATTTTATTTATCAGTGCTGAGAATGATGCTTTCCATAAGTAGTAGTACAAAATGATAGAAATATGTTTAGGACCATTTGAAAATTGTTGGAGATTCTGTCCTTCTCTCAAACTCAACTTCATTGAATGATTTTGTGACACTCAAGTCAACAATTCAGACACGATTTTTAAATTCAAACATTATAAAACAATACAGTGAAAATACATTCTAGCTTGATGCTTAGCTAGTTAGAGCATGCTGAGGAATGAAAGACAAAAGAACAGTTTTATTTTCTGTAGATATATCACTATACTGTTATAAGAGCAGAAAATTTAGTACCTCAGTTAAAACCCTATGACGATAACATAGAATCACCCAGGCTGAAGAGTCTCAGCAGTGTTCCATGATGCTGTGGACTGTATGAGCAGAGCGAGGTCCAAATGTGCCGTCCAAGTCAAATCTGGAGTGATGTCTCATGATGCAGTGAGGTCAAGTGCTGCTGGAAATAGCTTGGATTCATTGCACATTTGATTTTTCCCTTTGGTTTGCATTATTTTTTTATCAAGTAAAGCTTTTTCTTTATCTAAAACTGTAGATTAAATTTTAAGAGTTGGAATACCATTTTATTTTTATTTTTTAATACAATTACATAATTTTTATTTTCAATTAATGTTTATTTGTTGTGTGCTTAGAAACCTTTCACTACTGCCAAATTTTTCACGATCTCTAGATTTAGTTACATGGTCTTGTGACCCATAGTTTAAGAAGGGAAGTTCAGGCTCCTTCAAATTAAATTAAGTCCTAAGAGTATCTCGTCTCCAACCTTACTTGGGGAATTTAACAGGGTATCATTAAGTAATAAGGAGAAATAATAGACTCCCTTTCAACCAAATCATGCGATGAATGGTGGTTCTTTTGCTATTGATAAAAAATATTTTTGGAAGCTCTCATACTGATCATTGACTCTTGTGTATCTAGTATTTGATCCAGGCATCTTGCAATAAAAACCTCAAGTATTTGTGGTCAGTTCAACCAATGAAACTTCTTTCTACTTAATGAGATTTGATATCATACTTGTACCATGTTTAAAACTACTGTTGCTTATGTACCCAGTCCATCAGGTTCATCTGTGAAGTTTAACTTGACCATATCTGCTGAATTCACATACCACACTTTGCATTCTCTGACTCCACTGCCATCCAGACTTATTTTATATCATGCCAGGATTATTGCATCAATGTCCTTCTCGGTCTCCCTGTTCTTCTCTCCCTCTCCACTTGCAACATGGTCTTTCCAGACAGAGATCTTGTCAAACTGAATTCACAAGATGCTTCTGTGTTCAGTATATTCTGATATTTTTGTCTTGTAGTCACAGTAAAGGAAAGCGATGTCTTGTGACCAACGAGGCCCCACATGGCATAGCTAATTTCCTGTTCCCCTCTCTCACACATTTGCGTTTACTTTCATTATCTTTCTACTGTGCCATGAATATATCATGCTTATTCTCACCTCAGCAATCTTGTATCTTGCTTCCTTCCCTCTTTTAAGAACAGTCTTCAACAAGCAATCTTCATAAGCATCTCTCTCATTTTAGATTGTTATTTTAAAGTCATTGTCCTTGGTCTGACCACTATTCAACTGTAACTTGCTTCATTTCACCATCTGAAACACCACACACACACACACACACACACACACACACACACACACACACACACACACAGTCTTTTGTCTTTTGCATTGGAATACAGTTACACAAAGGTCAAGAATTCCTGTCTATGTATTTCTATATTTCCTGTGCCACTGGCACACAATAGACACTCAGTAAGAACTTACAGGATATTTACAGGATATGTGGAGACTGCATGGATGGGCTGCCATCTTTGTCACTCAGCTTTCAAATAAGTGATTTGAAAGAGAGACAGCCTACTTATTAGTACTAAATACTGATGGCATAATATTCCTATTTAATTTAAAGTAAGGCACTTTCATTCTAAGTAAGAGAATACTAATTAATTAAGAACATCTATATCACTTTAGCACACAACACTCTGTGTTCAACCTTGACTTTCATATTTATAAATTTGTAAAATATTGATGATCATACCTTTCTTGCAAGGTTCCCATAATAATGTAAAATATTGGCATGCTTTATGTGTTCAGTAAGTGCCCTGACCTCTCATTGTATTGATAAAATCAGACAAGACACAACAAGGAGGTTGACAGTTGGAGCGATGTGGCTTTTTCTGATTGGCTGGGAATGACAGTACCACAGAATGAAGAGCAGGGGAGGACTGCATTTTCCCCCAATGGTGACATCCTGCATCTATCTTATTACTTCAGTCATTTAAAATCGCTTTGATTAACTTCAACATTTTTTTCCTTCTTACCAACCTTTTCAAAGGATTAGAACTAGTGTTTATAGCAAGTTTTGTTTACCATTTATGATTCTGGCAGTGTAACCTTTGACTCAGGCATTTGTTTGTTATGCTAAATGAATTATATTAATAGGCTTCCAGTGTGGTCTGATCATGACATTCTCATTAAATTTCATAAATATATATTTCCCTAAGAGCTATGACCAGGTGTACTGCTCTTACTTGCATTGATTTGATCAGCATATTGATGGCTTTTGCCTGAAACATCTCCTCTGGGAATATTTGATGACTCTTTATTGAAATTATCTTCAAAGGTGGGAAAAGCATAGTATTCAGCAAATTCTACCCTCCATTTGAGGTTAACAAGAGCAAAGAATGTGTCACATTTTTCTTCATAGAGAATAAAATGTGATGACTATGTATATTGCTTAAGTAACTTTGATAGGTTGCTGCACAAATGCCAGGAATCAAAACTATATCAACCTTCTTTCCATGTCTCACAGACTCCAGTGTTCCAGAGCAAGGTATTCCAACTCTGGCAAAGCTACAGACTGGACAGAGCGTGCTTTGTGCTCTTCACAAGGAAATTCTTCGTACACTGTCATGAAGGGTCTATCATCTGGGAATTATTGGTGTCAAACCCTTGTCTCCTTTATTGATTGGTCTTATATGTTTTTCTGCCACTAGCACACATTTCCCACTTTATTCCAACTTCCAAAGTCTCCACGATGGAGATAATGCTTCTAATAAAGAAGAGTCATTTTCATTTTAAAATTAACTGTACTTCAAAGTAATTTAATTTATTTAAATAGATCTGTTTGGCAGCAGTTAATGCAGAGACTCATAACTGGCCAAAATGCCCAGAACTGGTGAATAATAATTCAACTTTAAATATGATATCCGTATCACACCTTGCCCCTCGCACCCCCCACCCCGATTCAAGGAACATGCCAGCATGGAACATGTCACAGGATCATTACACTCATGAATTCACAGAAGCTGTGGTTTGCTGCGTAAGGGGAAACCTATTAAGATTTCAGAATGGATGCAAGAGAGTCACATGAAGTCCTACCTCTAGCTAAGGATTTATCATCAATTAATGACTGATGAGGGAGGAGAGCTATTTTTCTTCAGTGTTGTAGTCCTGAAGTTAAGTTGCCCATTGTCCAATAAATAGCATGACACCCGTGCATATGAGAGGCACCTTAATGAAACTCAGTGGGTTATTTCTGAAGTCCCATCAAAGTTAGTGTGTGTGTGTGTGTGTGTGTGTGTGTGTGTGTGTGTGTGTGTGTGTGTGGTGAGGTGATGGGGTTGTGTAGGGAAGAATAAGGGCTCTGGAGGGAGTAAGAGGGAGATAAGGGGGCAGGTAGAGGTTGAATATAATCAAAATGCACTCTGTGCATTGAAATTGTGAAAGTTCAAATAAAAAAAAACACAGGAGAGATTTATGATCAAATAAGATAACAAATTATCAATGGTATACAAGTAGAATGTAATGGGCCAGCCTCATGTCTTAGCTTTCCAGGCAGACCAGTGTCTAGTTAAAATCCAGTTACACACACACACAGACACTTCCTTCTCACTTTGTAGTACTTCTAATGGCTCATTTAAGAATTTTTGTTCAACACATTAATGCTGTGGATATCGTTCTATATAAATAAAACACTGATGGCCAGTGACCAGGCAGGAAGTATAGGCGGGACAAGGAGAGAGGAGAATTGGGGAAACAGGAAGAAGGTGGGAGAGACACTGCAGCCACCGCCAGGACAAGCAGCATGTGAAGACTCTGGTAAGCCACCAGCCATGTGGCAAGGTATAGATTTATAGAAATGGGTTAATTTAAGATATAAGAACAGTTATCAAGAAGCCTGCCACAGCCATACAGTTTATAAGTGATATAAGCGTCTGAGTGATTATTTTATACGTGGATTGTGGGACTGCGGGGCTTGGGGAACCTGGAGAGAAGCCCTCCGGCAACACATTAATCATACTTTTGTCATCTACTTGTCTCTTTACTATACATAAACTCCTTATATCTGCATATCTTAATATAAGATTACCTATAGAATTTTGTATTAAAAGGACACCAAATTAATCACTATTCGATAAATGTTGGAGGAATTAAATTGAATACACATTGACTGTCCTAACACTGCCCTTGTCCTCTAGGCAGCAGACATCGTCCAATCAGCTATCTTCTTTCAGTGAAATTGTGTAATGGATATGATCTATACTGGTGAGTACTGTTTATTGTGCCAAACATCTGCTTGCTTAATCTTTACTGTCTTCTTACTATACATATGCTGCCAGAAATATATAAACAAAATGGACTGACTCTTGGGTCACCAGGAGCATATGATAACAGTGGATCCCTTAGACAATAGCTTATTAGTTAAATAGATGGTTAGAATATTGAGCCTCACTTACGCCAAGTATTATCATTATTGGTGTGTAATGGGGACTATATAATTCTCTATACAACCTTCTTTGCTAAAGTGTATCTATATAGCTGCACTTGATTTCATCCATCCATTCATTCTCTTTACAAAACATAAACTTATGTATATTATACATGTACAGCAAGAAGGCAATTATTGAGAAACTTATGTTTAGATGTTATTATAAATGCCATTCATATAAAAAAGAAATGAGGAAAAATGAAAATGAAAGAGAAGATAGGAGGATAGGATAGGAGAGGCATGTACAGAAGAAAAAAAAGATGTTCACAGCAAAAAAACTTGGTAAATATAG
Organism: Peromyscus maniculatus bairdii; assembly: GCF_049852395.1. NCBI lineage: Eukaryota > Metazoa > Chordata > Mammalia > Rodentia > Cricetidae > Peromyscus > Peromyscus maniculatus. Next base: position 101,705,248 of record NC_134860.1, read on the forward strand.
AGGATCTGCATGTGAATAACTGTAACTCAAAAATGGTAATTTTTTGCCCCTTTGTGATTATGATGTGCATACTTCACTTTATTTTTATTTAAAGATAAATATGAAAATTAACATTAGCAAAGATTCAATGTTAAGGGATTTTCCTTCATACATATTTGAAAGGTATTTTAAGGTATTTATCAACAAATTATGTTGATGTAAAACTATGTCAAAACTCATCTTAAAAGGCTATACTGTATCTGTGTCTGTTGAAACAGAAATTTCCGTTTTTTTTTTTTTTTTTTACTAAAATTAAGTTAATACAACAAACTGATTAAAATTGTTTGGTAAGTTGTTCACTTAGACATTTTAGTTTATTTTAATTATTTTTTTGTTTATTTGGCCTAGCATAAATATTTCCGCTATGAGCACTGACATTGTTTTGGTTCTTAAGATTCATTTATTGGTAGACAAAATTTAAACATTAGTAACTCAAAGTTCCATGATATGTAAAGGTAGTATTTCCTAGAACTTAGCTTTTATCTTTCTTTCCTTTTTTCCTATATCAAACATTGTAGAAATTTTGTTTGTAATATCCAATTTTTAATTTTTGGAGTCCAATAACTTCTCTCTCCTAAAGCTAATGCTCCTTTAAACAGTCATTTCCTGATGACATAAAACAAAGGGAATCACTTGGCTCCTATGTGATAACTCATCTGTAATTATCTGATTTCCATCTTATCTATATTGTTGTAATATACCACATAACAACCACCAAGATTTTTTCACCATCAGGTTGAACCCTCCTAATTTGTAAAGTCTGTTATTTGAACGAGTCAAATTGCCAGCTTTTATCTCAATGTCTTGACTGTTGCTTAAGAGGATTACTGGCCTTAGTGTGCTCTACCAGGGTGGCTCACAGCACCAGGCACTACTGCAGCTTAGATCTGCAAATCAAATGAGCTGTGACTCATTGAGTCTGATTCACTGAGCCTCCATTGCCTGCTGGAAAAAATTGATGCAGGCTGGCTCCAGTTAGGCAAACCAAGGCAGGCAGGCAGCAGAGGCTACTCTTCCCCACTAAATCCAAATATCCAGGGAGAAATGAAGAAAAGAACAGTAGTACAAATGTGAAATAAAGAGAATGTGAAGAGATGTCTGTGTTCGAAGAACTATTGTGATCTATCATTTTAGTGCTCATGTTCTCTAATGAGATAGCTTCCTTACATTTAAAGTTCATTTGAAATTGCCAATTCTCATCACTTTGGTTTTTATTCTTCTAGTTTTAACAAGATAATTTAAGATATGATCCATCAAAAGGAAGGTTTCCATTTGATGTAGACAGATAAACAGACAGGTAGGTAGACAGCCTATCAGAAAGACAGGCAAGTATGTAGGTAGACAAACAGATAATTCCTCCCAGGGAAGTAACAAAGGAAAAATGTTATATGTCTTTTCTCATTTTTTAATTATGTAAGAAATAGTGTGAAAGAGACACAATAAGATTTTTTTTTAACTGAGTGAAGTACAGTAATGATTATCACATTTTAGAGGTGAGGAGAAAGAAATACCTCATGTTTGTACAAGGAAAGGAATAACCACCTATTTCTACTTAAAGGTACTATTTTCTTGAGGAACATTATTACCTAGAAATAGCAACAAAAACAAAACAGAACAAGAAACAAAGAACAACAAAAAAATAGATCCACGCACCTGAACCCGGCACTGAAGAGATCCATCTGAAGTCATTCAGCACACACTGTAAGAGCCACTGAACAATCCTTACCAAATGAAATGTCTTCAACTTTCAACAAGTGTTCTTTCAATCCAGTATTGTATGTGACAGAATCGGTGTTACAGAGAAATTCAAATGACCCTTTGCAACATTATTAAAAAGAATAGAAAACAGAACCCCTCCCCACAAGTTAAGGGACTTGGCAAGATCACAAATCAATTGAATTTTTAACATCAAGAGTAAGGAGCTTGAAAGGAAGAGCTTCTGGAGGGGTTAAAAGAGCACAAAATTCAAACCGTAGCAAATTTTTATGTGATTTAAAATATCAGCAGGGGCCTGGTGAGATTGTACAGTGGGTCAAGATGCCTGCTGCCCTGCCAGATGACCCAAGTTTTATCCCAGGTCAGAGGAGAATATGGAAGATCTCCTCAGGTTGTCCTCTTCTTCCTGAGAGTCATGGCAGATGCATACATGCACAAAAAATTAATTATAAATAAGTAAATTAATTAATGTAATTTAATTTTTGAAATGCCATCAGGATCATCTTATTCACTATTCTCATTAGAGACTATACTTTAATTTTCTGAATATAAACACTTTGTGTTTTTGTCACCATGAAGGTACTTTGCGGTATAGGAATAAGGGAAATTTGGAGCTAAGTTCATCTCATTAAAATAAGTCATTCGATATTACTAAGAACCACAAAAGAGCTATTGAAATCTGAAGCTTCAGAGAAGGAAATCTTTATTGTGATACTGCAAGAAACCAGCCACATTGCTTGTGAGCATCAATTCTATGGCAGAAGCTTAGTTCATTCATTAATTCATTCAGAATCTTGTGTTATGGTACTGATGCGGGTGCAATAAACTGTATGGAGTGGCTCAGAGGATTAGACTCATTAAGGGTAATCTCATTTGGACAATTTTATCTTCTAGAAAAGAAATGTGATGCCATCCTCTGGGAAGAGACAATGTTTAGTCTCTGGGGACATGCAAAAGGAAAAAAAAAAGCTCTCACAAGATATGTGCAATAACAAGAATTAGGGTTGATCTAAAGACAGTCTTAGATCTACCCATTGCCTCTCAAAAGATCCACCACATAGACTGTTAAGCCCCATAATTATCTCCCCTATTTGTGACAAGCGTGGGCTAATCAGTCTCTGAGGGAGTTTCCAGCCGATACTGAGGAGAGTGTGTGCGTTTCCAGTCCACATCATGCTATTTTGTACTCGGAATCGCAAAGAGCTAACCAAACTTCATTATCCCCATCTAGACCAGAATTAATTAAAATTAAGAAAAATAGGCGTTTTTAAACAGCCACATGCTTATGATTTAGAACAAAGCATCTTCCCTATTTTTATAACAGCAACATAGGTTCTAGCTGCCTATAATCTCATATTAAAAGATTAGGAAGAACATCTGAAGAAATCAGAGAGTGTCTAATTGAGGTTCTTGCCTTTAATCCTGCAAGCTGACTCCCTCTTGGATATCAAGATCTGTCAGGGCTGAGTCAAGGGAATTCTGTAAGGAAAAGCAACCACGAGGAACATAACACATTCTTTTCCTACTTAAAAAATAAAAAGGGGGAGACACAGTTGGTGATATCAAAACCTAAGCCACCATAAAATCAGGGGGCACCCCCAAAGTGGATTTATAAGTATAAGCTATTAAAAAGTAAAATGAACTTGGCAGTGCTTTTCAGTGGTTGAACCATTGTGCAAAATGGGGTGCAGAAAGGAATAAGAAAAACTCACAGGAAATACTGAAAGATAATGTAATAGTAAAAAGGGAATCTAGAATAGCATGAAATTAATAAAATCTTTAGTGAACGTATTTTACTTCTGTAGTGAATCTTAAAGCATCAAGTATGTCTTATTTCTGTATGCTTAATAATCTTGTCAGAAAACTGTATGTTAATGAATATTTTCATATTAATACTAAGATACTGTGAAAAGGTTTCTGTGTAATTTATATTATTGTACACAGTAGAATTTATAGGCTACACTTGTTGACAATGATCTTTTTATGATTATTTGCTAAAAGAAAAATTAGCTTTTAGTTTTACAATCAGTCAGTTAAATTAGCACAAGAAAGATGGAGTTTATTTTGTTATGTTATAAAAAGATTTATAACATAATAAAACAGTAATCAAGAAGAAATGAGTGAAAAAAATAATGTCCTGAACTCAAGATAGAGTTTTAAATAATAACATGATTTAATGAAAAGTCAGAATCTCACTGACTTTTTTCCTCACTAATTGCTTAGAAATTGCCATATGTATGGATTATGTGTAATACAAATATAATTACAAATAGATTTATACCAGGAGAATATCACTCTTCAGTCTACTATGCAGTAATACTTTAAAATAGTTAATTGACTTCAAATTAAGGAAATTTTCCTTTATTTCCATCACAAACTTAATTCTATAAAAATCATTTCAAGTTTCTTAATAGACAATTTAATATTTTGTGGCTAATCTTTAAGTAAAAGGATGTCTCTCTGTAGTGAACTAAAACTTGAGATATGATTAAAAAAAGTCAGTGCGATTCATTCTCTAATACCAAATGTAAAACTCTGAGAACCAAACATAAATGTAGTACATTTTTCTTTCTAATTACAGGTGGGAAGCAGTTTGACCAGCACATGGCATCTCACAGCAGATCCCTCCCCTCTTCAGAAAGCACTGCCCTGGAATGTGGGGGTGTAGCTGACACTCAAGTGGACTTACACGGATGTGTGTGCCTGGCCCACACACTAAACTTAAAAATGTGAGGTTGTTTTGAGAACAATTTAGTGAGTATTTAAGTGAATCAACTATCTTTTCAGTAAAGATACATAATCATTTTTAACGTCTGATTTTGTTCTGATTTTTGAAATATGATTCATTATATTATCGATATATTATTTATTATTATTTTATTATATTTTGATCATTACGAATTAGTGTTAATTAGAGGCACCCACTATCTAGCCAATGTAAATTGAGGACTAAGAATGCAGATGCGGCTATCAATGCCATTCTTCCTAGTGACCCCGCAGTGCAACACTCCACAGCTACTCCCTCCCCTTCCTAGCGACAACCGGGTGACTGGCTTCCAATTGAGGGGTTCATGTTTAAGAAGACAAACAGGACAAAACAGCTGGAGAAAGAAACATATAAAAGCTAAACATAAATATCATGATTGTACTATAAAATCTGAAGTTGTCACTCATGATTTTAGGGATTTGGTCACTGCATGAAAAAGTGTACCTGGCGTCCTTAGTCATCAAATATTAGGTGGGGAATGGCACCAACCAGTTATTTAGTTTCTACTTAGCATGGTTTTTCAGAAACATACTTGTAGCCTGACTTCTCAGACTTGAAATAACAATGAAAATTATAAGTGTTTTACAAATTTTGCAAGACATAAAGTTATTCTTTATGGTTTGTGTTGAAAGGTGGGAACTAAATACATAACAATGTGATTTATTTTATTTTAAATACCATCCATGAATAATAAGGAAAAATGATCAATCAGAAACTTGAAACTCGAACAATGTTTAAAAACAAATTAAAGCGTGTGTTATCTTAGGCTGTCATAAGCATTGTGCTGGGGTGACAGCTTGGATCACGGATAATCGAGGCTGGTCAAAGGTGGGGGTGAAATCACCATATTATGAGGCAGAGTCCAACAGTGTCCCCAGAATAACAGAAAAATATGGTAGAAGCCTTGTGTACCCACACATTTGTGACAAATTCAGTCTTGTAAGAAGGTTTAGTAAACCCAAATGTTTAAACAGAAATCTATGATGACATATGGAGACAGCAAGAGTGAGAGAGAAAAAGAGGAAGGAGGAAGGGAGGGTTTAGGAAGGAAGAAGGAAGAAAGAAAAGACGTGAAGGAGAGAGGGAGGGGGAGAAAGAAGAAGGAAGGAGGGAAGAGAGAGACAGAGACAGAGACAGACAGACAGATAGAAGGAGAGAGGGACAGAGAGACAGAGAAAGATCCCAAAGCATCCAGGCATTAATGATGTTCAAGGTCTCCAGGTGTGGCCAATGTGCAGTCAAGGTTGAAGTCTATTGATCCCTTCCAACTCTCCTCCCTTCCTGGCAACCTACAAGATAGTCCTAAATGGTTTCTTGGAACTAGAGCCTCCTAATGAACTAGAAGCCATTAGGGCAATTCAATGGCTCTAACATGTTTTACGTTCAGGTCTTTTTAGTTTTGAGGCACTATAGAGTTTTTATTGATGTGGGCAGTGCCTTTAATAAAATTTACTACATTGGAAATTTTAACCAAGAAATTTAAATTCACTCATGAAAGAACATAAACATAAAAACAATGAGCCCAGAACACACTAATGTAAATATATTTATTTAAAATTGTATTTTATAAGACAAAAGAATCAGGGGGAAAAAGTGACAATGTTTGAAATTTTGCAAAATCTCTTTGAAGTCTGGTTCAGTGGAAGGTAGCTCTGTTTTCATGTTGTTTTTATCTCAGTCCAATGTAGCAAAACATGCATGGAACACTTCTCAATGTGCTTATAAAACAAAGAAAATAAAAATGTAAGTAATATTTTGGAATTATAAAATAATGTTAACTTCATGTGCTACTCTGAATCAATCCCACCACATCTTACAAACTTTTATCATAATTATGCAACTACAGTGAAGATGAGCACAAAATTAACCTATTTTGATGTATCTAAAAGGAACTGCTTCTATCTGTTACCCTTTATTTGGTAAGTGTCAGGTCCTGGGGAAGAGGTGCTATTTCAAATGGTAACTTCTATTATTGTTATTGTTCAGCTCAGTGCCTTGCAATCTAGGTGAGTGCTGTCCATTAAGCTATATTCCCAGCCTTCAGAATGACTTACTTAAACTGAAATTCCCATCATTCAATTTTCAGACAAAAAACTACATGAAAAATATGATTCTTTCTTTGAATTATTTTTGGATATCTAAAAAGTCCAATTCTTGCGCCTCGAAATCATGCAGTGAAATTGGAGAAGGAGGTCATGTAACATAACAATTAGAGGTTTTTTTTAAAATATCAAAATTTACATACAAAGGTCCATATGCTTGTACGAGTGTAAAATGTACTTTCAATATCTGTAAATGCTCTCACTTTATCCTCCATTTTCACCTAAATTATCTTCTGCAATTTTTTGAATTACAGAATTTTAAAAAATGACATTTGTAGGCAAATGTACAGAAATTATTATGTCAATGGAAGTAACCCTGGCTCAGGAAAACAAATGCCATGCTTTATCTAAATATGCATTCTAGATTTTAATTTTTATATACAGTTGTACATGTAGATCAAGAACTTAGTCAGGAGGTCATAAAAGGAGGGAAAAGGTATTAAGTGGATGGATGGGGAAAACAAACAAACAAGAGTCATATAATGCATATGACCAGAAAGCAGAAGGGAGGCTATGACGGGAGGTAAGAGACACTGGAGAGGGGCCTGGGAGGAGAGGAACAGCAGAAAAAAAGAGTATGCATGAATATGTCATAATGAAATCCATTGTTTTGTATACTATTTAAAAACTAATCAAAATCAATCAACAAAATGACAAAATGAAAGGAAAGCATGCCTTAGTGTAAGTGGAAATCCTGAGCTGTGAATATGGCTCAGATCGATTTTTATATAATAGTTTATATTAATTACTAAGCATTTGCAGTTCCTATTCCCCATGGTATGAATGTTTTTCCAGAGTTCATGTATTTGGAACCTTCATCTCCGAGGTGCCAATGTTGGCAGGTGGGTCCTAACGCTTGGTTCTTGGGTTTGCTGTCCTTATGAATAGATAAAGGTCATTATTGCAGGAGGGGCTTCTATAGAGAGAGAAGTCTATAGAGAGAGAAGTCTGGCTTCCTCTCAACCCCATCCTCTTTCTCCTCTCTGTTGTGACTCATGCATCAAAAGTGCCCTTTCTAGAGATCACGCTCTTACACCTTAGACCTCTGGGCCTTCATAACACACAGCAATTCATTTGGACTCTCGGCAAGTTACTATCTGTAGTATAGTTAGCGGAGTGCAGGACTAAGTTCTTGGTGCTGCTGTTGAGGTTGCTGTTGGCCTCTTTGTTTTAAGTCATAAAGAAAAGAGAGTTATTTCACTCGTAGCTCTGGGGGTTGAAGGTGTGACAATGAGTTGTGTTTGCTGCTGATGAGGGCCCCTTAGTGGGTGGCACCGGAGTAAGATGGCCTGAAGTGAAGGAGCACATGGTGGGATATTGTCACATTGAAGTAATGTGCTATCAGACTTACCTCCTGCAATACAGAAAAGGGTATTTGCCTTGAGGAGGATGAGGGTGAGGCAGGCAACAGAACACAGGTGACCAGAAAGCCATGGAAGCATAAAGGGGATTGGCAGGCTGTGGGATGGGGGCAAGGGGAGAATGTGGGAAAGGAGTGTGACAATGCTATGAATTGGTGCTTTTCCCTTGGTTTTCTCTTTCTTATCTCTTGGTATCTCATTTTCTTATTCCATATGCTAGACTATATGTGCATCAGGAGTGTTCACACTTCCAGTCTCATTCTGTGTGTCTTGGCCGCCACTCACAAAATAATTCTAATTCTAATTCTATTCTCTCAAATTTCAGCTGTTTCTTCTACTCAATGTCATCAGCAGACTTAACAAGCATACTTGATAGGCTATCATCCTGGTCATTGGAAAATGTTAAATAGTGTAGAAATGGAAACTGACCCCTGCAGAACATTTCTTGTTATATTTTTCCCTTAATTCATTCCCAAAATGATACTTATAATCTTCATGTTATGTGTGTCCAGTAAGATAGGCCAGTAGTCCTTTGGTACATAATATATTTCTAATAATTAAGAAATATTCTAATTGGAAAACTATATAGAACTCCTGTATAACTGGATATTCCTCATAAAGGAGGGTGTGCATAAGCATAAATAGGCTGAAATTGGCCCTTAGAACAGCAATGCGAAGTCAGGAAGCAAGGGAAAACCTATACTGTGTCCAGGTGCACACTGCTTGCTTCAACCTTACTAAAATACCCACATGACCCATGGGAAATTATAAAGAAAAATAGCGTTTTATAAATCATTAAAGTTTCCACCGTAGCATTTCTAGTGGCAAATTATGTCTAAATAACTATCTTTACTTCTCTTTCTAATTGGGACATCATATCAAGTGAGTCCTGGCTTATTTCTCTCCCTGCACCCTCACCTCTAATATCATGACATTCAAATGGGACATGATCCTCACACCCACACATGCACCTTTTCATTAAAGAGCAACTTTTTTTTTAAACTTTTATACTCTTATCTCTGTGTATGTGTGTGTATATATCTGTGTGTGTATGGGTGTGTGGGTGTGATTGTCTGTCTGTTTTCCGAGACAGGTTCTATATAATTCAGGATTAACCTTGACTCATGTCTGCCTCCTGAGTGTGGGGATAACAGGATTAATTATATATATATATATATATATATATATATATATATAAAATTAATATATAGGGGCTGGGAGGAGAGGAATATATGTAATATATATTATATATATCCTATATATATCCTTTATATATATATATATATGTGTGTGTGTGTGTGTGTGTATCCTAGATAAATCTCACAGTACTTGAATTCTTTATATTGATTTCCAGACAAAACAAGGTAAGAGGATAATGAAACAAAAAGGAAAATTAACAAATTTTTACCCTCAGGTTAATTTTAAGATAATTGATACTGTTGCTGATTAAAAATCAGTTGATAAAGATTTATTAAATTCCCAGTGTTTGTGCAATACAACATAGATTATTCTAAATATTACAACATAAATAGCTTCCTGTAATTCTTCAATGGTTGTTAGTCGACCTATGATGATCTGACTAGAATGGATGATGTTGACAAAATGTCCCAGGGTTCCATTCTGTAGGAACAGAATATCTCTCAAGTGATGTCTCAAGATACATCACTGAAGAGATAATTGATGATATTGGTTTGATAGAAAAAAAAGGAACAAGTGTAAGACACGGAGTAAGGTTTGATCATATTCTAGGTGGTAGGAAAAATGTGTACAAGCAAGGAACATTAGAAGGCACACACAAATATAGTCTAGAAATAGATAAGATAATAGACAGCAACACACATGGTTGGAGTGTGAGCCTTTCATAAAAGTCGAGGAATCTGTGTTGTACTACAGGATTCTTTTTCTTTCTCTTTAAATTTTAATTCATTTTACATCCAGGCCACAGTTTCCTCTCCCTCCTCTCCTTCCAGGCCCTTCCCCTCACCTCCTCCTGTACCCACCTCCAATCTATTCCTCCTCCATTTCTTTCCATACTTCAGGATTCTTAAGTTGATAGATTTTACAGATAAGTATTGGTAACAAAATAGAAGATGTATTTATTTTCTATTGTGTATAACAGCACCCCAAATAGGAGTTATCTCTCAATCTCAGTGGTATTCAGGAGCAACTTATTTGAGAAGTTCGATTCAGGGCCTCAAAGGCTACTGTGTGGTTACTGGTTAGGTTAATCTTTATTTTAAGGTTCAGCTTAATTAGGATCTTAGAAGAGCCTCATCAAATTCTCTCATAAAGGGTTCTCCATAGGACTGCACCAGGAAACTTATATGCCTTTCCTTAGATCTGGTGAAAAATGACAGAGATATGATGTTTCATATCCTAACAAATGTGATAACATACCATTCTTCATATTCACACCATTAGACCTAAGTCAATATACCCACCCCACACCAGAGAAGAGGCTATGAAATCTAGGAGGTATGGTTCATTGCAGACCACCTAGTTAGAGGCTACCTACCTCAGAAGATGAAGAGGATGCTAGGTGAATGAGAGAAGTAGTCTACTCTCTCTTGGGCCTCATGCTTCCAGGGCTAGAGCTCAGATATCATGAGGTCTTGGAAAATTTTCTATCCCCTAGTATGACTTACAGCACAATGGGAAAGTGCGGTGTTAGCAAAGAATAAGGCTTGGGATGTCTTACAACGTGTAATTTATGCCCTATTTATGCCATTTTATTATCCTCCACTACTTCTTAGTCCAAGGATATGAAATTGATAATACTTTGTACTTTTTTCCTGAGAGAGTGGCGAGCATTGCTTCTCAGTCAAATCACTTTCTCCCAGATCCCAGGTACAGCCTCTGAATCTTTGTTGGTAAAGGGTTCTGGGTATTTATAACCAACAGATCAGAGATGAGATGGAGCTTTCCATCCCAGTGACAGCACTCAAAGATAAATATTTCAGTATTCATTAATACAAGAACAATTGATTTATGAATTATTTTCACTACGGAGAAGTGAAGTCAACTGGATATACATGTAGAAAAAAAGTGCCTATCTCAACCTATTGTAAAGATCAATTCTATAAATGTAGTAGCCATAAAGAAAAATATTTACAAAATATAATTTTAAGCATTTATAAGTATGTAGAAATATTAAATTGAAATTTAATTTGTTCTAAACAAGCAAGCCATGTGATATGTGTGTATCTTAATATAAATAATATCTGTCTATCTATCTATGTATCTATGTATCTATCTATCTTAATGGTGTGTTTATGATTATATATTCAAAGTATATTTTAATAAGCCCTACAACTCTACAAATCAACAGGCAAATCAAAAACAACTTAACAGAAGTAAAGACAAGTCACTTGAACAGAAATTTCACAAAAGAAGGTATCTCAGTGGACAATAAAATTACTAAAGATGTTTGCATTAATATGCAACCACTAGGGGGACTGGAGAGATGCCTCAGTGGTTGACAGCACTTACTGCTCCCTCAGAGGACCTGGGTGTGGGTCCGAGCACCCACATCAGATGGCTCACAGCTGCCTGTAACTCCAGTTCTAGGGAATCCAATGCCTTCTTCTGACCTCAGAGGGTACCTGAACACACACGATTCACAAAGATTCACATAGGAAAGCACATACATACAGCAAATTAACAAATCTAGTCTAGATAAAAATACTGACAATTTTGATTGTTAATTACTATTTGGATACCAACTCTCAATCTTTCTATACTTATTGTGAAATGTACTGTGTCCAAATGGCTGCACACCCTATGACTGAAGAATTTCGTTTCTTTCTACATATAATGGGTTAAAAATGGTGATTTGTTTAATACTCCATGTCAGTGAAAATGGGTGGAGAATCTGAAGTTAAATGCAACAACTTTGTTAAATCTCACAAACATAAAACTGAAAGACACTCTAGTATATATGTTGTTACTGCATACACAATATATACATTGCATAATTTCATTTATGTAAACTTAATATATACAAAAGCAAGCTATGATAGTAAAGGGCAGGAGTGATTATTTTTGGAGACCAAAGAATAAATAAATTTTGATATGAAGAGTGAGAGGAACACAACAAAACAACTAATAACTAAGGTTTCTGGAGTTAGACCCTAAGTTAATCTGTAAGCTCCACCTTCCCAAGGATGAGGTAACTTCCTGGGACTCTAGGCATTGTAGTTCTTAGAAAATAATAAAGCCTTATGACAAAGTATGATGGCCTATGGGTTTTGTCCTTATAAGCCCCAACAACATGTGCCTCAGTGCCACTCACTTGGAAAGTTTCCAAGAGTGGTCCTGACCAAATTTCATCTTGGTCAGTATTTAATATTTTAATAAAAACTTGTTTTAATTTGGTCAAAATGGTTGAACTGGATTTTCTTTGGCAAAATTCAGGATTAACATATGGAGGCCCCAGCAAGATAATTCTACACCAATTTATGAAATTAGGCTCTTTACTCTGGCTCCCCACCACCCAGTGCAGTGAACAGCCATGATTGGAAAAGGAAGTAGCAAACATTTTCACAGAGGCCTCTCTTTTTCAGTAAGCTACAGAAGTGTTTTTTTGTTTGTTTGTTTTTTATTTTTTAAAACTCTGTGACACTTTTCTGTCTGGTTTCTGGATTCTGATTTTAGGGTACCCTACCAGGGACAAAGGAGGTCTGATGAGACCCACAAAATTCTGTGTCAATGGCACAGGGACCCCCCCTCCCCGGGGTCCTTAAAGCAAGAACCAAAATACAAAATGTACTTGGAGATGCTTGACACTTTGGGGTTCAACAGACCTAGAAACTATTAAAGCAGATTCCACAAGCCTGTGAACCAGACCCAATGTGGATTTGGGGTCCTGGAATGACCCAGCCTGAGGGGTACCTAGTGTCTGGGTTGTACAGAAAGGACTGGTGGACTTCTGAAACAGGGAACTCCAAATTGTTAAATGTCATTGTCTTGTATTTCCCGTTGCTGGATATGTGTTTTTCTGTGGTCGCTTGTCTTGTCTGGTCTGTCTTTGTGTGCTCTGACTTGTACCCCTATCCTGATGCTGCAGCAAGACCAAAGGAGCCCAATCTGCAATGAAACTTCACATCTGAGAGTATGGATATGATGGGGCTTTTGGGGTATGGGATTCACAGAATATAATGCTTGTGGCCAATGCGCAGATTTATCTGGTAGGGAAGCTAACAGCCTTTGCTTTCCCATTGCAGCATGGCTGTGTCCATGAAAATTAAATTCAGCAGTTCACAAGGCACTCCTTCCCTGAAACTGTAACACTAGAGGCGGTAGGAAAAGTTTTTTCTATTTTGATTGCATGAATAGATCCGTGGCTGTAAGTTTTGTTATATCGTAGAATCAAGACAGAGTTGGCTTCAGGCTTAGCTAAACGTATAACTGTATGTGGCTACTGCATGTTTGTTTTGGACTGGTCTTATTTATGTAACTTCACTATGTTCCATGTGTCTTGGTGATAGGTCAACTGTTAATGTTGCAACTAGCCACCTGGGCTCAGAATTTACCTCTGGGATTTCTGTCCACTCAATCTGATGCAATTACAAAGATTCATGTATCATTTATATATAAATAATATTGAAGCTGTTTTATGCTGTTCTACTTTATTGAAAAGTTGGCTCTGGAATTGGGTTATAGCTTAATTTTTTTCAGACCCAGGCATGCTTTTAAAATCTCTATGTCTGCGGTTAAAATAAAAAAAAAAGGTGGGCAATAAGAAAACAAGAGCAAAATAGCCAAAGGATTATTGGCTTATAAATTATTGGATATGTTTAAAATCTGTAACACCTGTAACAAAAAGTTAACTTAAAACTCCTAAGTTGGAGTTGGAGCCCTTCTGGGAAATAACACATGGTTTTCTGCCATCTTAACTAAGGGCAGTCACATGGCTGGTCATCATTTTGACTGGGGTTGGAGAAGGTGGATGTAATGGCTTCACTGCTACCTTGACTGAGGGCAACCATGTGGTATGAGCCACCCAAAGAGACAACAGGTCTCAAAAAGTATTTTTAAATTGGGATAAGATTTTTATATAATTCCTATCCTGTCTTAAAAACCAAGTTTATAAAGGATGGTATTTTTAAAACAATGCTTGTTTAGTGAGGTACTAAACACTATTCCTCCATGTGTTCACATACAAGGACATATCTTGCCAACAGGTAAACTTGTTTATACTGTTAAAACCTGGTTTTTCCTTCTACAAATTATGGTTCTGCTCAATGTCTTCACTCTTAAAATTTAAAAGTGGTACTTTATTTTGATTTTACCAAAACATACAGTTGAGAGATTTTTCAACTTCTTTAAAAGGGAATTTTAGAGTTTTACAGAAAGTTTAGATAAACTGGGTATTTTTAAGAAGCAGCTTTTTAAAATGTTTAAGTTTATAAGGATATGGGGCCTTTAAATTTTATAATATATTTTATTATAATGTCTTTGTTAATATATGATCTTGATAAATAAAAGGCTAAAACTTAGGACCACAGTTAAACACTAAAGACTGAGGTATTCCTATCTTATGATGCAGTAAGAGAGTGACCTAAGCAGTCTGATAAAGAACTTGGAAACATTTGTTTAGAGAATGTCTTTCCTTACTTAAGGTCTATTCAATTTAACAGACACTGACTCAAAGATATATGTCTAACATCCTTGTTTCTCCTAGCATTGTTGTTATAGATATTTTGATAGACTGAGTCATACAAGGAATTGTTATGTTCTATAACGTTACACTATATAAGGATCACAAAAGTTCCCAGTCTCTTTATGGACTATGTTTATAAGTTAAACGTCTTATCTTGATACTAAAAGAGCTTCAATTCAGAAATTGCTATTTTTATTACAAATTGTTAAAGATGATTAAGCCTTGAAATATTTGGCACTACGCTTAATAGATAATGGTCCTCAAACTGTCAGAGATTTGCTGAATACGACAGAGACATCCAGATCCTAGCAGTGACTCCCAAGGTCTCCAAGAAGACAATGGACATAGAGACAGACAACCCTGCCTGGACTATGGTAATGCTAATCACTGGGCAAGACTGCCCCAATACCTCACCTGCAGCCAAGGCTCAGCCTGAACTATGGACAAACCGAACACCACAGGGTTGATTGACCCACTCTGCCTAGACAAAATAAGTTCAGTCCCTCCCATGTTCCTCCTCCACAGGAAAGCCTCTCATCTTCTGGGCCTGGCAGCCAAGAGTGCTGTCCTGGTACCTCTGCTCTCATGGCCATGGAGATCAGAGGAGCCTAGGATAACTGTCTAAGAAAAGAACTATGGACTAGTCTCTGTCATTTTGATGAACTCTTCTCGAATCTCTGATCACAGTGATGGCTAAGCTAACTGTAGCTTTGTCAGCTAGGCAGCAGAAGACAATAAGCTCCTTCTCCCTCAAGGTTATAACCACTTTGTTAGTTCATAGGTTAATTAAAGCTACTATGTAACTTAAAAAAAAAAAACAGACAGGTTTGCTTTGTTCACAGGCTTCATAGTAAAGGATAAACAGGTTCCAGATGTGACTTTCCCCTAGAAAACCAACCAAACAAATAAACAAAAACATGCTTTACAATGACTGTTCTCTGATAACTCCTAGTTCTGATGGTCTAGGAAAGTGTTCTAAGGTATACAAAGGTCTGAGGATGTTAAAACTTAAATAAGTTCTAAGACTCTCAGAAAATGATTTAAGATTTGTAAATACAAACTATAAAGATATACTGTTTCACTGAGATTTCAAGGGCTCACTATTTTAACATGGACAAATAGGGTTCTGATAAATTGATAGAATACTGACTACTTACGGTTCAGTCACAAGTCCAAATTTTAAATTTGTCTTTGGCTGTCTTCTAAGTATAGTTTTAAAGGTACTTTTCATATCAGGATCTCCAGACATAGGACATGCATTTAACCCAAAGCAATAGCTTTTGCTGTGACACCAAGGTATAAATCTGTCCCAGCTGTTTTACAAACACCTGTTAACTACTTTTTCTACAATGTGGATTCCAGTACAATAGTAATACTAATATATCTAAATCTTTTATTTCCTTTGCTAAACTAAAATTCATATAAGTTTAAGGGAATCAAAAAGGTCATAAGGCTTGGATTCACCTGTCACACATCAAACGGACTCCAGATAAATACATGTTCCAAATATAAGGTTTTCCTTTAATTTCCTAAATTTTTTCTATCCCTAGTCTATATTTATCTCAGCAGATTTTCACTTGGCTGAGAGACACCATCCAGGAACCACCTGTAAACTGCTAACTACTGAGCTCTTGACTTGCTGAAAGCTGATAGGAACCAGTCCAGCTGATGTGATTGTTCCCTGTCCCTTCACCTGAATCAGCTAATCAGATGCTTCAGATAAATGCCCCATTGCCCAGCCTTTGATTACTAAACTTTCAGCCTTTGACTAGCCTTTCAGCCTTTCTGGGCCTTGCCAACCTATACCCCAGTTAGCTGGAAGCATCTATAGTACACTGTTCCTGCTCCCATAACAGTCTGAAAATGCTAAGTCAAAAAAACATAAGAAAAACTCCCCAACATAGGGCACAAAATGGCTATCTATAATGCCAATTGATTTTTTTTTTAAAAAAAGATTCAGATTTATCAACAGGTAGATTCATTAGCTAATAGTTCTACAATGTGATAGGACACTTGCTCTGCTTTATGCAAAACAAAAAGATATTATCCATCACAGGGCCTTTGGCCCTTCAGCTTATTGTTGGCTCTTATATCATGGATACAATAACTAAATGATAATTCCTATTTGGGTACCATTAAACTGATGGCAATTAGATCCAAATGTGAATGGGTACCCATCATAGAGTCAAGGATTTGACCCAGGATACAACTTCAGGGGGAAATGTTGGACCTTAAGTTAATCTGTAAATCCCATCTGCCCAACAATGAGGTAACTTCCTGGGATTTGGGGAGTTACAGTTCTCATAAAATAACAATGAAGCTTCATGGGAAAGCACAGTGACCTTTGGGTTTTGTCCATATAAGCCTTGGACAACACATGCTTCAGGGTCACACACCTGTAAAGTTTCCAAGAGTGGTCATGACCAAATTCTATCTTGGTCAGTATTTAACATTTTAATAAAAGGTTGTTTTAATTTTGCCAAAATGGTAGAACTGGGTTTCCTCTGGTGAATCTTAGGATTAACGCTGGCAATCTCTTCTCACCTCAGTGGTAATCAGGTGAGTGCATTCATTTTATGATGGTTTATTGAGTGTGACTGTCTTTTTTTTTAAAAAATGAAGCTACAGTCTACTAAAATGTTTGTAAGGATTCATCTTTATTGAAACTGAATCAAAGAATATTAAAGACATTATTCTACTTTTATCTTCTTACTTACTTTTTAATTTATTCTTTGGAAATTCCATGCAGGTTTACAATGTGTCTTGATCATATTCCATTCCCCGATTCACTTCCTCCAACTCTCCTTTCCTCACAATCATCTTCCCTCCAATTTCATGTCCTCTTACTTATTAATTTTGATAACCCAATGAGTCCACTTAGTGCTGCCCATATATTTGTGGTTGTGGAGTTACCCACTGGGGCATGTGGAAACTACCAATGGCCATCCCTCAACAGTAATTCTCCCTCCTTCCACAGCCATCATGGACAACAGTTTGGAGTGGAAACTCAGGAGCCCCCCCTCCCCCTAACCCACTCCATGCTGGAGTTTTTGATTGAATTGATCTTGGGCATGACCTTGCATGTAACCACAGCTGCTGTAAACTCACGTGCACAAAAGCTGTGTCTTGTCCATGTGACAGTATTTCACAGTATTCCTCTCCATCCTCTGGATCTTGTGTTCCTCAACCCTTGTTGGGGACTCAATTAGATGTTCGATCTACTGGTGATGACTTACAGTGGCTTATTCTCAGCATATTGAACAGTTATGAGTCTCTGCATTAACCACTACCCTTTGCAAGACAAAAACTTCTCTGACCAAGGTTAAGAGAAACATTAATCTGAAATCTTCATTAACTCATGCTACTTTAGAAAATAACCCTACACTCTTTTGACCATCATGTCAATATAGCCACGGGTTGCAGAGGAACCTTTCTAATGTCATCTTAAAACAGAAATGGAGAGAGAGAGAAATGCTTTCTCACCAGTTCATCATTTTGCTGCAAACAAATTCCCATTTCAAAACCTTGGTTATATATTGCTTGTTAATGATGGGGCAGGGCATGAGTTATTATGTTATAGAACATGTCCAAAATTAAAAAATGCCATCCCTGGATGTTGACTGCCACAGTGGTTTGTTTTCATATCTTCATCCATTTGTCCCTTTAATCCTGAGAACTAAAATCCCCAGGGACCTCTTAGCTAAATTACAACCCCAGCCATACAAAATCAAGTGGTTGTGAGTTTCTTCCCTCTAGAAATCTTTAAAACGTGGTGATAGTTAGTTCAAAATATTGACCAACTGTAGCCTCAATTTAAAGTGAATATTTACTTTTAGTTACATTAACATTGCTTATTTAAATAATATTTTTTTCATTTTTTTCAATACTAACCACAATTTCCCCTCCCTCCTCTCCTCCTGTCCCCCCCCATCTCTCCTTCCCATGCACCCCCTCCCCATCCACTCCTCCTCAGTCTCCAGTCAGAAAGGGCCAGGCTGACCATGGACTTGAACATAGCATGGCACATCAAGTTGTAGCAGGACCAAGCTCCTCCCCTTGTCCAGCATGGGGAACAGGTTCCTAAAAGCCAGCTAAGCACCAAGCACAGGTCCTGGTGCTAGGAGCCTTGCAAACAGACCAAGCTACACAACTGTCACACATGCAGAGGGCCTAGGTAGATCCCATGCATGCTACCTAACTGTTGGTTCAGAGTCCATGTGCTCCCAGGAGCTCAGGTCAGCTGTCTTGGTAGGTTCCCCTGTCATGAATTCCCCTCCCCCGGCTTGTACAATCCCTCCCCCCTTTCTTCAGCAAGACTCTTGGAGCTCAACATTTTTAAAACTTTGTTTCCTTCATATTTACCCAAGGTGGGGGCATAGATACTATAAATATGTTAAATTGCTCTTAGCAGGGATCTGAGGAATTTTTGGAAATGATATGGTTTTTATTGGCTGGTACTTTCTAACTTCTTTCTTAGTTTCAAAGACTAGTCTCCCAGTAACTTTAACTGCATACTTATTCTTATTTTCTAACGGACTGAACATAAAAAACTCTTACTCTTTTCCCTTCAATTAACTTTACATATAGTATGTAGATTTTTATCAAATGCATGGAGAAAACTCCATTTGCATTTTAAAATTAAGAGTCTGGAAGCAGAAAGTGAACCAAGAAATAATCTACCTTATAACTCTAGGAATCCAAATCAGCAGCTGGGACCAAACAAGGTACACAACCTTGACATTTATATCTATTCTACCAGAATATATATATATAAAGCCTATTTCAATGTTCAGTTTCATCCTGACTATCAAGATCCATCCCCCCCCCTCCCCCCGTCAATTAACTTAATGGTCTTTTCTATGAATAGATGTGCACCAAACCTCTAAATGCAAGGTCCTTGGGTACAAGCTCCAACTAGAAGTGATAATGCAAGGGACTCCTCTTTTGTTGCTTCATGAAAAGGTAAGTTGGTGTCCAGAAATCCAGCTCTTAGATCCAGGGGTCTATATATCGAACAGACACGTCATTACCCTTTTTGGCATCTGAGTAACACCGAACTTTGGATGGGCAATATTAGTTGACTCTGAAGGAAGAACCAGACACTGTGTGCTGTGCTGGCGGGGAGAAGGAATACAGCTCCTCAAGTAAGCCAGCGAGGAGGCAGATGAGTCAATGATGAAGAGAAGCAACGAATGAGAAGCAACTAATATGGGGGGCAGTGTTGAGATGTTCAGTGAAGGAGAGGAGCTTTGAGAGCTATGTTTGGGGGCAAAATAATGGAATATGATCAACTCAAACACTTACATGTATACATATATACATGGATTTATTGTTAGCTGAAATAAAATTCTAACTGGGAGAAACTAATTCTAAACGTACTGTTACTGTTCCTCCAATACAATACTTCTTTAGTTCCTTCCAAATTTACTTTGATAACAAACATTGTTTTTGCTCAAGAAGTATTTCTGTAATGAGAAAGAAAAAAATAACACATAGTTCTTTGATTATTTAGGGAACTGTAAAATATTGGATGAATTCATCTTAATTTTAAGCCAGCTTATAACGTGATGACAAAAGGATGCCAGGAACTATGACAAGGGGTTAGACAACCCGACCCAGTTTCAAACTGCTGGGCTGTGGCTGTTTCAATGCACTGAGTTCCAGTGTGATTCTGTTCAGTGGCCACCATTCCCCTGGTCTTTACAGCAAATGTGCTCAGATGTTCACTTCTGTGCCACTGACTCATTTGGATTCCACTCTCACAACAAGGGTTCAAATTCTCCTTCCAACTTTCTACATGTGGTCAGGCCAGCAAAAAGTCATTGTCTTTTCATGTTACTCCATGTGAAAAATGAAGATATTCATGAACTTTCCAATTCCTTCTGTTTCTAGTTCAGGGTTCGAATCTCTATGTATTTAATCACTTCATGAAAATCAGGTTTCAGAGTCAGTTATAGGACGCATGAATCTGTTCATTATTGAGATCACAGTTTGAAATCCATCTTATGCACTTGTCTATAATGCTTTCAAATTGAAATCTGAAGGCTTGGATTGCTTCTTCAGTGGCCATCACTTTCTCACAGTTTTAAAATATTCTATATCTTGGGGCTATAGAGATGGCTCAGTGATTAAAAGTACTGATTGCTCTTCCAGAGGACCCAGGTTCTCAGTTCTAAGAACCATGGTGAATGGGAAAAAAAAAATTAGAAACTCCAGTTTAAGGGAATCCACTGCCCACTGCTGGTCTCTGCCAGCATTGTGTGCACATGGTACACAGACCTACATGCAGAATAAACACACACACACACATGAAATAAAGATTTTTTTTAAAGCATTATATAGTATAGGGTCTTAATTTATAAAATGCAATAAGCACCAGTATAATATATCTTTAGAAGAAATAAGAAAAAGTATCGATAAGTTGTATTTATGAAGCAGCCCTGATATAATATATGAAACTGGAGGGGTGGGGGGGAACTGACAAGGGTAAAAAAAAAAAAAAGCAAAAAGAAATACTTGCTTTAATCAACAAATTCCTTTTGAATTTTCCTGATGCACACCTAGAGCACAGCCAGTTCCTTCCCTGTGTCCTCATGATATACTCAGGCCAGCCATGACCACGGAAGCAGTTTCATAAAAATGTTTACCATCTGCTCCGGCACATTGAAAAATGTGCCACTTTGTGCTGTAAAACTGAACAGCTTATAAGAGGTAGTCTGTTCTGTTCACAGGACCAGTTTGACAGAGGAGCATATTCTTGGGCTGATTTGAAATATGTTAACCTTCTAATATCTCTTGTGCCAGTGAAAATACGACTTATCCCAGGAGCTTAGCATCGCTTTGCAATGGTGGCGGTGGTGAGTCATTCGCTTTGTCACTACAGAACACCTTTGCAATGCTAGTGTGAATTACTGCTCAGTTAACATTGTTTACCACCTAATTATTGAGAAGCACCTCCATCCATCACTGACAACTC
Source organism: Peromyscus maniculatus bairdii (assembly GCF_049852395.1). Classification (NCBI taxonomy): domain Eukaryota; kingdom Metazoa; phylum Chordata; class Mammalia; order Rodentia; family Cricetidae; genus Peromyscus; species Peromyscus maniculatus. Next base: position 101,726,870 of record NC_134860.1, read on the forward strand.
ACTAAATGACTCAAGACACTATAGTATTTGCAACTAGAACAACAAGGTCATCGCAAGTTTAATTAGCCACTATCCATTACAAAACAGCAAATAGCCTATGATGAGAAGCAAAATTCCAATTTCTGAATATGCCTCATAAAGTGACGGAGAATTGCTCATTTCCCAGTGATTCTAATAACAAATATATGTAATATCACTTACAAATGTTTTATTATAATCTATAATGAGCAATGAGCAGAATTAATCAGAGGTTGCTCCTAAGTCTCCATACAGTGGCTCTTAATTTAAAGTGTACTAACCTTCTAGCATTTGGTATAAAAAGGGGCAGTACCATATGAATTGAGGTTGAAAAAAATCTTTTCGGAATTTGAATGTAGATATATGAAGTAAATATATATAAAGTAACAGGACTGTCCCTTGTTATCAGTGCTTTGATTTAAACCTTGACATTTTCTGGTTTTCAACCAATGTTCAGACAAAAGTAAAACTCTTTGAGTTGCTGCAGACTGTCCAGCTGCATGCCAATCTTGCTCCTGCACATCTGCTGGTAAGGATTTAATTGTCATTTGCATTCCAACTGATGCACTGGGCAGAAGCCTCTGGAAAGGTGAATGCACTGTGGTTCTCATTTAAAAAAATAAAATATAATAACTCAGCCAAGGTCAGGACCCTGATGATTAGCTTGGATCGATCAAAATCATCACCTTGAGAGGCCCAATGTTTGGAATCTTAAATAATGGCTTCCCCATGGGAAGCCAGCCCATCTTGCTTTCCATTCCTTGCCTCATCAAGGCATTTTCCTCCCATTTTGAAACTTTGGTGGATAAAATGAGTACATCTCATATATTATATTCATATTCCATGTTCCATTTTATTTCAAATGTCAATTATAATACTCAATTACTTGATCATTTTATCATGTAAACATGACTAAAATATTAATGATTTAAACATTATTGTAAAATTTTAAAATTAAACACTGGTAAAACTTTAAAAATGTGTCATTATAATGAAATTAAAAATATAGCCGTAAAGTATTTCCTGAGCATCTAAAACAGAGGGCAAAGTTATCAGTTCTCCCTCTAGATTTTCTAATATGTAGATTTTCAAACTTGAGTGTACATTATACTCATTTTGGGTGCAAGTTATAATATAGATTCCTGAATGACTTCCCAAACTATCTAATTTCCTACATCTCAGATAGAGTTCATGGTCTTGACAAAATATCTCAGACCAAAATAAGAGAAACCAGTTTACAAATAAATCTAAAGTAAAACTGTTCAAAGGTAGGAAGGCAAAATATCAGTTTCTACATAAGTCTTTGTCACAAAAAATATCTGTATAAATTTACAAAAAGTCAAATAACACTGTTATAATGCTGTTTATCTCTTCTATTTCTTGATTTGAGTTGTAATATAAAATTTGTAGTTTCTTTAGTCTTGGCATACGTCTAAACATTGGCATGGTTATGTATTTCAAATCCATGAAAAATATTTAAGGCTGTGTGGAATCTAGGAGATTTGTAGTAAGCCTATGATTTGAGCATGTATTTTGTATTCATTATATTTTTCCCATCATGTGGCTTGGGTTACAACAAAAAGTTTAGTGTATCAGTGGAATATTCCTTTGAGGGACCTGGATATTTTACAGGGTCGCATTTCTTGCTTTATTTTAGCCTATGAACATAAGCTCTAAAATAGTCCTGTGATGAAGGAAGTGATGTCACAAACTGATGAACATCCAGTTTTTGGTTTCTCATCTCAGTTTGCATCAGGAAAAGAAACAAAGTCTCATTTCAAAAGAGAAAAGTACTATACTATTCTTGTTTCATTTTCCATCAATTATAATGGAAAATATAATTTCCATCATTCTCTTTTAAGTTTGCCACTGCAAAACCCTCTTCAGCATAAAAAGTAAAAATTATAATATACCTAGAAAAATTGTTACGTACTCATTGGAAAAAGTTGTTCCATGATTTATATGAAAATGTCTTTAAAAAATCTTTAAACAATATGTACTTAAAGTAGAATCAGTTATTTTGCATGCATTTTTGTAGAAATAGAACTTGATGCATGTTAGCTGGGTATGTCACCCAAGATTACATGCTTAGTGCAACTTAATTAAATAATTATTATCCTATTTTTTATTACAGTTGTCAAAGGTCCTTATAATTTTTCTATTGTCCCATTAACCTCAAAACATATTCATTCGCCGGGCGGTGGTGGCGCACGCCTTTAATCCCAGCACTCGGGAGGCAGAGCCAGGCGGATCTCTGTGAGTTCGAGGCCAGCCTGGGCTACCAAGTGAGTTCCAGGAAAGGCGCAAAGCTACACAGAGAAACCCTGTCTCGAAAAACCAAAAAAAAAAAAAAAAAAAAACCATATTCATGTATGCATTGCAAATGTTCTATGCAATGCCAAATGAAGGACCCAGGCAGTCTTCTGGAGATATCTATCTACCTCTTGACATGTTATTCAAACCTATTGCTAATCTTACAGATTTTCTTCATTACAAAAAATTCCAAGGTGTTGCTTGCTTCCTTCCTCTCACCGACCACCCCAGCCTCCTTGCCACCCCTTCTATACCCTGTATCCTTCATCATGGAATAGTGATTATCACGCAAGGTTTCAACCTCAGTTTTGGGTCAACCATCAAGTCTGCTATCATTTCATTAATGGCCTTGGGGAAATTAAACAATATGCAGAAGTGTTTGGAATGAGCCATACACAACTAAGCAAGCCACGAATATGTATTTGTTTTCTATAGTTATCTATCCAGCAACCGAGAGGAAGAAGTAGGACATTGACAAGTTCAAACTCAGCTTGAGCTATATAACAAGATTGTCTCAGGAATGAACAAATGAATAAATATAGAGTTCTAGTTCCAGGTAAGTTGGACTAAATATACTTGATCCCATTACTTCTGCCGTATTAAGATATAAAACCTAGGCAGGATGCATGAGCAGCCTTATTTGATTTTGGAACTGCACAGTAGCAGGTGGCTTGGAGAAGGATGATATACTAAAAGTATTGGCAAGACAGCATGCGTCTCCTGTCCTTTATTCTCCCTATGTTTCTCAACCTCTGCGGAAGCAAGTCAGAGAGCACAGCTGAAATGAGCCCTCAATTACGCCTTGGAGATAAGAAAGCCATGTTCATGACCAAACTTAAAGTGACACTCTGCCATTCAGTTTTTGCTTTCTTTTCTATATTCATCTATCATTTTTTTTTTACATTTGTCTAATTCCTTAAGAATTCTTGCAGGAATGTCGGGTACTGGAATCAGGAGCCTATAGGAGCATTATTCTGAAGAAAGAGTCTTTCTCAGTGGGCTTATTAAACATGTGGAGGAAGGAATGCACCAACCTCATTTTTTCCTTCTTTGCCCCTTGCCTCCTATATGGACATGCAGTGCACACAGGATGATACAAGCCTAAAATTTAGAGTCCCAGGAACTGAGAAGTATTGAGGAGATCATGGACAGAGAGAAAAAAAATATTGGGAAAGTAAGTGTGTAAAGTGTTTCACGGAAGTATGCATTAATCTGTGACCTCATATGCATGAAACTGATTATATTAATCAGAATGAAACCTTGAAATCTGAAGTAACTCACAAGCATCCCCCATATCACGAGACTTGGATTTGTATTCAGGACAGATCTATGTAGCACTGCCTTGAAAATGGAACTGGTATCCCATAGACAGTATGTTCCATTTATAGAGCAAATTTAATGTGATCCATATGCTCTAATGTGCTTATTTTCAATAGCATTTATACTTTGCTTCAATACTTTGAAAAAACAGAAATATTTGTAAAGTAAAATGAGACTATCTACATTGTCCATAATACTAACACAGGACTCAAAGCTTCATAAAACATTCAGGTCGCCCAGTACACAGCCCCAGTGTATGCAGCATATGAAGGAAGACCCATAAAAACCTCAAATCCAAGGAAACGACAATATTTATCAATGCCAAGATGACAGTTGATATTAAAATTATCTGACAAGAACTTTGAAGCTGTTATGGCAAAGCAGTCAAAGCAAGCTGTTGTGAACACTCTTGAAACCAACAAACTACAAAACGTCACAGAAAAAATAAAGGAAGAAATGCATCAAGAAGTATTACAGTCAAAATTAAGTGATTCTATTAATAAATCCAATATACAGAGATATATTTATACTAACAGGTCTACCTTTATGACCATATTTTTCAATAGTACCATAAGCAATGCACACAAAATATAGCTAGAGATATAATAAGAAAAATGAGAACAATAGAAAATATAATTATGGATATAGAAATTTCTATGTTGTCTTTGTTCCCATGATTCATAAGTATTTATGGTGCATTTTGCTTTCAAGTAACATGATGAGACCTGAGCCTTTTAGAGTTGGTAGAAATTGCTCCTCAGTCATAAAGGTAGAGAGAGGTCCGTGGTTATAAAGTACCATGGTGGCAATTGCACTTAGAAAGAACCAGTCTAATATGTCTATTTGCATATCATTTACATTTTTGTCACCATACCTGTCAATCAGCTCTAGCAGCTAGCAAATCAGGTAGCCCACTTGGGAAACTGGGCCAAAGGAAAACAATTCAAGGTGATCTAAAGTGTATGAAATCCTGTGTGTATATTCATTTTTTTAGGAAATATTTAAAAAAATAATACTGTGTGAAAGTACCTGATTAGGGCACTTCATGAAGCAACTTTTCATCTTTTAATTACTTTTGTTATTCATATCAAACTTTGTTTGATTTTAGTTCTTTTCTGTATAATTTTCAAATTATCATGGTACTTTCAAATAACACTTTGTGGTTAAATGCTGAGAAACTCTTGTTCTTCCTTCCTTCCTTCCTTCCTTCCTTCCTTCCTTCCTTCCTTCCTTCCTTCCTTTCTTTCTTTCTTTATATTTATGTATTATTATTATATATAATATATATATATATTATAAAGAATAAAATGAGAAAGAATAAAATAAAAATTTAACAAATTCTCAGTCAGCATGACGGAAAGACAGTTAGAAACGCCGAGGTTACAGAGATGAGCACCAACATCAGACGGACGGATCTAGTGACAAGAGAAAGGAAAATTGTTGTTTCTAGAACAGAATGTCCTGGAGGCTGAGCGACCATCCCTTTTAGGTAGGGCTTCTGGGGTTTTCTCCTGGTGCTTGTATTTCAATTCTGGAAGATAAAACCTCTGTGAATGATGACATAAGGAAAATCCTGCTTGCTTAATAATGAAGCTTCCAGAAGTGATGTTTCTTTTGGGGGTAATATCCAGTTATTGTGTCTGCAGAATCCGGGGACTGAGGAGATGCTTAGTAATCGTTATCACTATGGTTGTTCTGTGTAGTTGCTGGGAGAAAGGGTCTTCCCCGGCATCCTAGACAGCACCGCAGTCCTGACTGACAAAGAGTACTCTTTCCAATGGCTACAATATTTGATTTAGTGTATATCTAATGTGACAAAATTAGCTTCCTCACAAGCACACACGAAAATTAATCTTTTCATCTCAACAATGTAGAAATTATGATGTTGGCACCCCAAACCTCTGTAAGTTAGCTGTGAAGTTGGGCCCTTGGCATCTTCCTTGGAACATGCAATCCCTGCCAGACATTTTCCTTTGCATTCAATCTGTGACCATTCAAACCTTCATTATGGGACGGGAGGATAACCTAATCAACAAGTTTGCTTAAACAGATAACCTTTCTTTGTTAAAACTTGTACACAAAAGAGATGTTGTATGGAAGTAAGGACTAAGGGAAAAAAAAGGAAAAAACATTGTAGCAATTTGCTGAACATGGAGACTTATTGAGGATGCAGTCCTGAATAATACACACTAGCTTTGCTCTTCCCTCTTTAGTCTGTGTGGAGAAGCTATGAATCATTCATGGTCTCCCAGCTGAGAAGGGCTTCAAAGGGGATGGTTCTGATTGGATGTCCTGTGTGAATTGCCATGCTGCAGAATCCGCTACACCCCTAGCACTGGAGGGTGGAGGAAGCACTTTCATCTGGGCCTCCAAAGTGTTTAGGGTCACAGTTCACCAGGAGATAACGATGTAGATGTACATTCAGAATTAGCTGCAGAGATACCTGTGTAGTGCGGCGTGGAAAAGTGAGCCAGTGAGATCCCCAGTGGATGCTGTGAATCAATTACTGTATTCTGAATACAAGGTTGGCTGCAGGGGATAAACAGATGTCAGAGAAATTTTCCCTAATAAGACCCTGGTAATAGAAGAGCACTGTCAGCTTCATTTTGCATTAAAAATCTCATTTCCTCTTTATATGACCAATTTTATTAGTTTCCTAAACAGAGATATTTTGTGTAACTATAAGCAGCATCATGTGAATGCTGCCTTCAAATTTTATTTTTTAAGACTTTCTCACAAAAATAAAGAGAAAAAAATAAGTCTATCTAAAGTTGCAACTTGAACAGTTACACAGTGCAGTAAGGTATAGCAAAAATAGTTTCTGTATGGAATGTCCTCATGGTGCTTGGCAATGCTTGATTTTCATATTAAATCAGCACCACCAAAATTCCTAAAGAATTCACACAGTGTAAATTAAAGCTAACATTTAAGTTTTCCTGTGCTCTTTCATTTTCCTGTCGTGGGTGACACTAATATCCAATTGCTCCAATTCTAGCTCAAGTGAGAATTAACTTCTCTGGATAATTTCACTTTTAAAACCTAATGTGGTGAAAAGTACCACTGGCACGGTATATTTCCTAACCCAAGCATCACTCTTTCACAAAAGGAAATTGACATCCGTACCTTTCTCTCTATAGCCTTTGGAGGCCCAAATTGATGTCAAATGTCATTTTGAGGTATCTGCTAATATCCAATTAACCTCTCCCTTCATCTGCAACTCTCTAAAAGAGAGAGCATCTCCTTCAGGCCGTGGAACAGTAGATTTTCTGAATAAGACTCCAAGTAGAGAAAACAGATGAAGAGGTGATGTGAGTTCACTTTGCAATGTTGTCTATTGATTTCCCAAGAATACATTGTCTTAAGATTCACTGTACCTCAAATTCTTAGAGTGTGAAACCCTTTGTTCCGAACATCTAAAACCCAGGACTGCTCAAGGAGGAGTTTTTTCTTTATGATGGAAAACAAAACCAAAAACAACAAAGGTCACATATTAGAGATGTTCAAATGACACAGAAAAATCAGATGAGAAATGTGCAACATATATCACATGCATATTATGATGTGTATTACATATGTAACATACCATTGTGTTGTAAAACTTAAACATATTGATTCATTTGATGTTACTTATTTAGCTGTTGCCTACTTATGCGAGACTATTACGCCTTCGCTAGAGCCCCTCAAACTGTATTGGCTGCACAGGACAGATAATGGATTTGTGCATTTCCAATACACAATTGGGTAGTTCCCAACCCAAAGAGAACTCTCACACAATGTAGAAGGACTTGAGAGAGCTTCTGTAGGTAGCACTCTCTCTCTTGTATGGACAATTCTACTCTGGGTGGTTTCCTTGTGGAATATGATAAATTAAAGTGAAATGCTTACTCAAGTTGAGGTTGTAATTCTTAAAGATATCCATATGTTTTTAAAGAGAAATAGTGTCATGTCAATACCTCGATTTCAATAGCTGAATAGGCATTCTTGCAGGATTCTGCCTCAATTTCATTTTAATTTGGTGTTCTTCACAGTGGTTTGAATTTTGAGTAACTTATTTTAATTTTTAATTCGGTGTCCTTCACCACCAGTTTAAATTTTGAGGACCTCCAACGTTTATCATTACTTCAAACATTTTTCCACAGATAATATTCCAAAGGATTTCTTCAAACAAAATGAGTGGCATTATTTATTGACCCATTGGCTTATATTAGTTAATAATAGATTAAGGAGAGGTGAAAAGCAAATCTGCAAGATTATTGACACATTGAGTATTGAATTATTATTCATTGTCGTGGAAAAAGAGATGTGAAGCAGCACTTGCGTATGGACAGTAGACTCTATAGAGCTTTGGACTTGGTATCTGTGTTATCACAATCACAAAGGCTACTTGGAAGAGAGAAACCAAAGGGAAATCCACACCCACCCACTATAAATGTTACCATTTTCTTATGATAATACACTTTACTTATTATTAGAATATAGATATGTGCCTTTTTGTGTCTGAAACATTTTTATAGATAGTATAGTAGCTACATAAAGATAATTCATTAAAAATAACAATAATAAATTAATCAGCATTCTGATCTCATTTAGAGTCTTTTCATCTGTCTTTTCTCTAAAGTATGTTTCTTGCTATTTTGAAGACCCTTCCTCATAGAAATGTATTGAGCATACATTGTTTTGTACAGTTCCTATAGCAGAAAATGGGTAAAATAGCTACCAAAAGAAAAAACGTGACCTCTGCAAAAATACCAGAGTAGAAAATTTCAACTGCAAAGTCATCACTGCTCAGTGCTGAGATGGCGCATTTGTGGAAGGCTGTGTCCACACACCAGCATTCTAATGGGATCCTATTTGCTTCTATGATAGCTGAGAAATGGTTCTGATAACATAGAAATGAAATTTGATTGTCCATGATTAATACTGATGAAGTTAATATTTAATTCAATATCACTTGAGGGTCGTGAAAATCTTGTTAGATTTTTACATAAGAAAAGTTCAAATTATATTTATTCTTAAAGAAAGTCCATTAACTTCCCCATCTTATCTTTCTGAAGCATTTCCCGTGTTAACATGTTTGGAGTAGTAAATGTAAATGTATTTGAATGGATAGTTAAATTTAAACAATAAGAAGTATAGTAGTTTATCATAAGTAGTTTTAAAAATAAAAGATGATGCAAGGGGAATGTATTTAATATTGAAATATACAACCTAACAAGATTTAAAAAAATATTTCCCATTATTTGTTTTGATCTATTTACTGATAGGGCAGATCATGATTTATATATTACTTAGAAATGAATGTAAAAGTTATTGTTATGTCCTAGTGCATGACCATGAGTCATTAATTCAATGTAACAACATGCAGAACACACAGTAGGTGCCTGGTGACATGCTTTTATGGATCAATTAATGAATGAATAGTGAAGCAAGTGAGTGAAGACTACTTAATTCCATTTAGACAGTAACACACAGTAAGCAGTGGACTCATTTTTAGAACAATGTTTTAAACATTTGTTTCAACATACTTTCCTCATTCTTACATATTCTCAACAAATAACAAATGCATTTTGACATTCACTTATTGTTAGGCAAGGTAGAGTAGCTGGCACTTAAAAATACAGTGATGAGTGATACAGGAAGGAAGGAAGATAATTAAAAATTAAATGTAGTGTGGTAGATTCAATGATAGAAAACAGGCTGATTGTGGCCTCTAGCCTCTGCTTGTATCAAATATGGGGCCTTAGTTCCCAGGAGTGGCAACATAGAACCTGATCTAGATCTGGACTACTTAAAATCAGTGGAGAAAATGGGGGTTCATGGTCAAGGCTGTGAAAAGTAATCAAACAAAAGGTAGATATACATAAGGGGACATGATATCAAATCAGTCAAATAAGACTCTAGTATAAATTCATATATATATATATACATATATGTGTGTGTGTGTGTGTGTGTGTGTGTGTGTGTGTGTGTGTGTGTGTGTTATTTTTTGTAATCGGTCTCACATATCATCTGGATGTCTTAGGGTTTCTATTGCTGTGGAGAGACACCATTATCATCTCAATTCTTCTAAAGGAAAACAATTAACTGTGGTGGCTCACTTACAGTTCAGAGATTTAGTCCATTATCATCATGGTGAGAAGCAAGGCAGCCTGCAGGCAGACATGGTGCTACAGCAGGAGCTGAGGGAGAGTCCTTACATCTTGACTCACAGGCATCAGGAAATGCTCTGAGACACTGCGTGGTATCTTGAGCATATATGGAATCTCAAAGCCTGCCTCCAGTGTGACACACTTCCTCCAGCAAGGCCACGCTTACTCCAGCAAAGCCACACCTCCCTTTGAGAGCCGCTGGGTTGTCCTGGAACGTGCTCTACACCCGACTTAAACTCCCAGTTTTTCTGCTTCAGCCTCTGCAGTGCTGGGGTTACAAGTGTGAGTCACCACACATGGCTTCACTTTGGTATTTTTCGTGAATCTGATAAAAAGCCATGGATAGAAAGGGAAAGAGTTCATGAGTTAAAACTGTGATTGGAGCTTGACATGTAGGATACACCTTTAAACCCAGCACTCCAGAGACAAAGGCAGCAGAACTCTGAGTTCAAGGCCATATCGGTCTATATTGGGAGTTCTATTTCAGCTAGGGCTGTATATAGAGAATTTGCCTCAAAACAAATAAATATATAAAATTATAACAATCAAATAGATTATGGTTATAAAAATAATATGGAGACGATCCACCATTTTATAAGAATGCTAAGATCTATATTTGCTTGGACTTGTCTAAATAATAAGACAGTAACCAGAATTCTAAAAATACCAGTATCCAAGTATGATATTTAAAAAGACAAAACAAAGAGCAAATTTGTAGCATTAAAATTCAGCAACAACAAAGGATCCTTTTCAAAACTGTGAAAAGCAGAAGATGGTGTTCTCCCCTCAAAAATACTAACATCACTGAAGAGTGACTCCTAGCCTTTGCCAGATAAACCTCAGGGCAGCGGGTGGTGAAGGCGATGGTTAGTACAGAGACCCAGAACTGGTCTTAGTGCTCAGAGTAAATAATGGAGGATGCCTAGGTAGGACAGTCATATAACTTCCTGTAAGACTTGAGGAACATTCTGGAAAAGAAGAAGGCAGAGGTAATACTCACCCATCAAGGTCCAATAAGGTCTCTCAGCGCCTAGGGTGGAGACGCTTTAACATTAGTCTCCTCAGTAAGACAATGTTCCTCTGTCTCAAGGCAATGTTCCTCTGTCGCCTCCTGCAATCGGCCTTAGCTGTTCCTCACAGCTTCAGTCTTGGGAATACCACAACATTATTCCTCAAATTAAAACAAAATTCACTGAAATGATTTAAGAGACTTCATTGAAAGAATAAAACGGTTAATACTTTATTTTTGGTGTTAAGGAAATAAATTCACATTCAACTCCTTGACAGGCTTAGCTACACAATTTGGGGGGCTCAGTACAAAATGAAAATGCACCAGCATGTTGAACCAAGAGCAGATGCTATGTGATGATGCAGGTTGCATGTCCACGAAGCCCTCCTTGGTTTCCATTGTGCTGCTTGAGTAAACCTATGCTTCGTGAATGACAATGAGATATTAGCCAAGTTGTTCTCCCCGGGAAGGAAGCCTTGGGGAAATCCGCCCTTAAAAGTACAGATGTTGCTGTTGTGACGTGCCCATTACACAGAGACATACTCAGAGTCTGTGTGCACACAAGTGAGGACATGAGGGCAAACACAAGTGGGGATCACACAATAAAGCATCAAATATGAACCTAATAGGTGTTTCTGTGAACTAAAAGCCACCCAGCATCCTATATAAACACCATGCAAGAAAAAAATTTACCGTCAATAATATACACTGATTTTTTAAATGAGCATAACTGTACGTAATCTTCTATTTTATAAACATCCATATACAGAAGATTCTGTGTCTCAGAAATAAAATTATAAGCCAGGAACATAAAATATGTAATAAAAGTGATTCCCATTTGCCTGATCATAAGCAAAGGATTTATCTGAAAAGAATTGTCATTTCACCTTTATACGCAGTTTTGTTGCTGTATGTGTTTATTGGTGGGTGCTGTTTTCACAGTTCAGCACTAATTATTAATTTGTATATCCAGGAGGATATACACATAGTTCTCACTATTCTCAAGAGATGATTTTTTTTTTTTTGTAAATAATAGTGTAGATGAGAGGCTCAAACTGCATTTAGGTCTCACTTCTGGCTTCATACTCTAACCCTGTCAGAGAGTCATAAGTGCAGACAACATTGCACCTCCCATAATTAAGGTACCCATAATTCAGTGGCAGTAAAGGAATTTCATGTTAGAGGGACACAGAATGGAGAGTTGGTCCCTGGATGCTGTTTCATTTTAGCGCCAAGATGTTAGCATCTTGAATACTTGAATGTGAGCACAAGAAAGTTTATAAGGGGATCAGATAACAATAATAATAATAATAATAATAATAATAATAATAATAATGTCAGATTTACATAGAATCTTGTCCTGTAAACTGTTAAACTGCTTCCAGAGCAGTACTAGACCAGAAACTTTCCTGGGCTCCCTTTCACATTCTTTTTTATTTATGAAAAAAAGAAGCAGCACCCAATACTAATGACTTAGATTATTTATTTGATTATAAAGATACGCTTGAAAAATTCTTCATGTGTGTTACATTGGTGGTAGCTGAGGTGATTGTGTTAGGCTTGTGCTAGCCCTGCCATGCATGTGGTGGTCAGAAAATACTCTCCAGTGTGAGGTTTTGTCTTTCACCTTTTAGGAGATGGAGTCTTTTGTTCATCACAGCTGAGTACCTCCAGCCCAGCAGGCTCCAGAACTCCAGGATCTTCTCCCATTTCTACCTCTCCCCACACCATGGGCGCACAGGGATTGCCAGTGCTCTATGGTGTCCAGCTCTGCATGCATTCTGGGGCGTGCACTCAGATCCTTATGCTCATGTGGCAAGTGCTTTACACACTGAGCAGTCTTCCCAGTTCCCAAATTCACTTTCTTTCATTTAAATATGATTTTTCTAAAAAGGGATGAAGGTGGTTTTGTCCCTTTCTCTTGGCCATCAGCCCTGAGGACAGTTTGTTTTTTGTTACTTAAGTAAACGCTATTATTTTTAAACAATTAATACAGAAGTTTAGACAATATTTTGAAACCAATAAAGTAAGTATTTTCTATTTAGTTAAATTCAGCAAATGATTGTTGGAATTCAATGTGGCTAACCTATGCAGCAGGTACCTGAAGATTACCAATGAGCTCAAGACAAGGATTCTTACCTCAAGACACCCATGACCCACCTAAACAAGATTCTCTTCTTATAGGCTACCCACAAGCCCGTGCTGATAAGTACCGTGAAGAGCTGTGCGATAACATGGCAAGATGATACTCCCCAGAGAATGTCTTAAAGGATGAGTAAGAATTCAAACATTCAGCAAGGTGAAGCAAACAAACTAAGAAAGCTTGGGGCGTTTATTGCTGGCTTTGAGATGTTAGAAGAGAAGAGAACATTTCTCACCTGTCCAAATGAGTCTTGCCTTTTATCTATATTGATGAAGGCTTGTGGATTAGGGTGTGACATTGTACGTGCTGCACTTGAAGGAGATGAGGATATTGGAATTGTGAAATAGAGGTCAGAGACAGGAACCATATTCAGAGTGTGAGATAATGTAGCCCACATTTTGCAACCAACTTTACCCTTGATAGAAATCAGGTGGTGATGGGGGTGGCGGTAGTAGTGAATTGTATCTAAACCCATATGAAAGAAGAATAGGCAGCATTTTTAAAGTAGATAGGATTTCTTTAAAAGACAAGAATGATTTGCTCAGCTGTGTTTTAAAAGCTATTTTAAGGTACAATTTTTAAAAACTGTCTTCTTAAGTAAGTAAAAAGATCTCCCTGCATTGCCACTTCCAAATACAGATTGAATAAAACCAATAATGTTAATTTAGAAAAGACTCGTGTGTGATATTTTTGATGTGTTTTTAAGAGACTAAGGAGTTGCTATGACAGCTATGTTAACTTGTAGTGATCGGATTATTGTGGAAATGATGGGAAACTTTGCTCAAGTATAAGGGCAAAGTTTATCCTTTATAATGCATATAATATACACAAACATCTACAAAAGTCCTCTGTCTACATCACTCAAGTAGAGCTGTAAAGGAAACCCTTTGCTAGACTCTGACAATCCTCAGTACGTGCAGAATCGTGCAAACTCTGTGATTACTCACACCAAGTTGGAATCTCTGGATTCTGACCTGTTGTTTTGTTTTCAAATCTTATTCCTTGAGGCTTACCCCACCCTTCGTGGTTTTACATCTTCTCTCCTGAGTGTATACATAACCTGTGTGTTTGGATCCTCAGATGAGGCTGCAGACCAAGGAACGGGAAGTCGCTGCCTCCTGACAGCTTCTGCTTTCTTCTTCGCTCATAAAAAGCATCCTAAGTAAAGAACACCAGCAGTGGCTTGTGTAGCTTCTGGGCATTTTTTTTGTTCTTGTGATCTGAAGTCCACTTATTGTGTTTTCTGTTATTTGGAGGTCATCAAACTTTGATCACTAGTGGGGAGTGTGGGGTTTTGCCTTGATCTTTGAGATCACACTAGAGGCTGATTTTTAAAAAAACGTGTATGAAAGGTTTATTTTAAAATGAAAAAAAAAAGTGCTATAATCTAGTTTTATGAGGGTAAATGTTTGAGAATGGGTGAGATTCAAAACGGTACTAATTATAATTAATTTGTTAGAGAAGAAAGCAACATCATTACTGATACTCAGACCTCTAAGTTCAATTTAGCTCATTACAGAATGCAGCTCCACTCTCTTTTGATATTCATTTGATCAGGTGTACACAAGCCTACCATTGATTCAGGTAGGCTACACACACACACACACACACACACACACACACACATACACACACACACACACATAGAGAACACACATACAGATACACACATACATAGATACACTACACAGATAGACACACAGATATACCACACAAATACACACATGAGAGAAATACACACATACACACACACATATCCTTCTTACCAACTCATGACAAAACACTCACATATAAATATATAACTATATAAATGTGTGTGTTTATATAAATGTGTGTGTGTGTTCTGTCATGAGTTGGTAAGAAGGATGACCCACCACAGGGTGTGCCCATTTTATCGGATATTTACTATTTACCCCACACTATTCAAGTTAGAAAGACTAAATTCCCTTGTATTTTTAAATGACTGTGTAATTATTTTTGAAAAACCAATTGAATGGAAGCCATAACAAGTAAAACTGACAGTTTTTTACTCATTTTGGCTATATTTCTTTTTTTAATTTAATTTAATTTTATTTTACAATACCATTCAGTTCTACAGTTCTACTTTGTTTTATTTTATTTTATTTTAATTTTATTGGCTATATTTCATGAGGAAATATTTTAGTGGTTTTGAAGACTCTGGGTCTCATGCCCTGCATGCTTGCCCAAGGCCATTGGAGAAAGTGATGCTTCTGTAACAATCAGATCCGGACACCAGTGTAGCTGGTTTTTTCTCCAGTCCCCCCCCAGGCCCACAGATACTCAGACCCAAATAAATATACAAAGGCTTATATTAATTGAAACTGTATGGCCTAATGGCTCAGGCTTCTTGCTAGCTAGATCTTACATCTTAAATTAACCCATTTCTATAAATCTATACCTTGCCACGTGGCTTGTGGCTTATCGGTATCTCTACATCTTGCTTCCTCTGTGTCTGGCTGGCGACTCCTGACTCAGCCTTCCTGTTCCCAGCCTTCCTGTTCCCAGCCTTCTCCTCTCTCTTTATCCTGCCTATACTTCCTTCCTGGATACTGGCCAATCAGCACTTTATTCATTAACCAATCAGAGCAACACATTCACAGCATACAGAGCGATATCCACAGCACACCAATTTCACACTCCCTTGCTTACCAATTTGAATTATTACATGTGTTCACTGATTCACTATCTATATAATCTACTGTCAGATTATTAAGATACTATTCCATAAATTACAACTTTTAATTATATAAAGGGAGCCACCTAAAATGTCCTAAGTCTAACTCTGTTTGATTCTGTTGACAGAACTCTTTATTTTAGGGGTGCGTTTTATGACAATAAAGAAATAAGATTACTTGAAAGTCACTGTGAACCAGAGGACATACTGAATTATTATTTGTCTTTTCAATCTTTAGACGAATTCCTAAATGGTATTATTAAATAAAAAACACGGAGCCAGATATAGGCGTGAAAACCTGAGGGAAATCAGGGAAACAGGGAAAACCTTACCGGCTAACCTTACCTCACCAACTCCACAGCTTTCAAATGTGAGTTACTTCCTGTCGACCCAAACCTATATGCCTTGCTGTTCTGCCATATGATTTGTTCTCTCTGTCCAACTGCATCACTTCCTCTTCTTGCCCAGCTCTGTTACTTCCTGTCTATCTGTATAGACCTCCAGATCTCTATGGTTAACTAGTGTTGGAATTAAGGTGTGTGCCACCACACCTGGCTCTGTTTCCAGTGTGGCCTTGAACACACAGATATCCTGCCTGCCAAGTGATAGGATTAAAAGAGTGTGCTAACACTGCATGACTTCTGTGTTGTGGCTGGCTTTTTCCTGTGATCTCTAGGCAGTTACAATTAATACAAGCCTCTATGTGTTTACTTGGCGAATGTAAGTAGGAGAGATCTGTCCCGTCCACAGGCCAGCCAGGACACAAGAAAACTTCCAACTACATCATACTGAAATCTGTGGATCTATGCTTGTCTCTTCTTCAGCAACTCTCAGGATCCTTTCTTTATCCTATTTTCTATTTTCTAGCTATTAGAAACAATCTAAGCAGTGTACTAAATAATAGTTGAATGTCTTCTTTGTATAAATGAAACCTAAATAATTCACATTAAGACTCATATCTGAGGTGCCCAGATTTCTCAGCATCTCCACAGAATAGGATTCCTGCTTCTGAGATCTGATCAGTACTTACCATCACTTATTCACTCAACTATTCATTCAACCGCTTATGAAAATTCCATTTGCAATTATTTTCATAAAATGTTATATAAAATTCAAGTAGAGATCAAAGAAAAATTTAAAGACTAATATGAATTTTGGCTTTAGGTACTAAATAGGCATGTACAAGTTAAAATAACAAAAATAAACTTTGATTAAAATAAAATTTCATATTCACTAGAAGATATGAGAAAGTGAGTGGACTTTGGAAGGATATTTAGAATCTAACAGATGTCTTTCAGACAGTCTGAACATATACAGAAACACAGAATCAGTGATACATAGAGCCAGATTTGTGGAACAGTGCATTGACCAACCTTGTTTCAGTAGAGAATCCATAAGGAAATAATTGAAATTAATCCTGAAGCAGAAACAGAAGACCCCCCCCCCTCAAATGGCCTGTGAAACAGTATGGACTGGATTCCTGCTGATTGCAGCTCCCAGAAGGTTCCTCTGCTCGTTAAGCTCCCTTAGGAATGAAGATCCCTGGTTAAAAACATTGAGAAGAAATCTGCCAACACCCATCCCCTCCTGGAGACCGATGTCCACACCAAAGTAAATTAAAGGTCAGAGAAGTTCTGCTATAAATGCCACCAACCACCTTCTGTCCACCCTTTGCTCATCAGTTTCATTAGAAAAATATTTAGCTTATCTTAAAAGGTGTCTCGTATTTCCAATGTGAACTTTTCCTTCATTGGGCACTTGGATATTTCAGCAGAAAGTAACACCAGACTACTAAAATAGGAAGTGGTATGTGTAATTTCATTTTTAAAGAGGTAAATATGAAAGTTGAATGAATTCAAATAATTTCTGTCCAATTAAGCAGGGCTGGGATGCAATCTGTCCAATTTATGCTTAATGAGTTGTTCTCCATGGCGTTCCCCATCTCCACAATCGGATTAGTAGGTTTTATTGTTCTCAGGCAATATCAAATATGATAAATCATCATAATGTTCAACAAGTTTGACAAGATTCTCCCACCAGAATTTACAAAGTGATGAGTTGCTTCAAATATTAACATGCTAAATAAATATTGAATGAGCTCCTATGGCAAAAACAAAACTTATTTACAAAGCAAAGGAAAACAAGCAAACACAAACGTAATAATGATGGCCTGTGTTGATGAAGGCGTATCTGGAGCAAAGAAAAAAATTTAGGTTCTTAATAATAGTAATTAAAGTCAGTTAAACCATTTGATGAGCTTATTATTATTGCTTTGACTTAGGTGTTTATATACTTCTCGTAAGTATAACTAGAATAGATTTTTAGAAAGAGAATCTGCAACTTACAAACCAGCTGTTGAAGAGCGAGAAGCCTTCCCTCCAAGCCTGGATATCTGGATATTTTATTCCGCTTGGGATTTTGCTGTGAGATTGAAAAGCATTAATGATTTTTCTCCAGCAAGCATCTAAAACCACAAACATCACTTTAAAAGTATTCAACAACGTTGATGTCACTGCTAGGGAAATAAAGCTGCCGCAAAAGGCAACTGTCCTGAAATCCACCAAGGGAAAAAGCCAATGTGAGCAGACACTAAAAATAAAAGCTTTTGATGGCCACTTTCAAGGAGCATTAGAATTAAGAGCACAGCCCAAGAGGAGCATATTTATAAACTCTTTTGCCTTCTAAAAATACTTAGATTCTTCAAAAAATTTATTTCTAGTTGAAAAAATTGGGTGTTTATGGTGTGCAATGTGTGTTTTTATGGGTATATTTGTGGAATTGTTAAATCAAGGTGAAGGTTGAGGATGGAAACTGTTAAGCTGTCATTAACATCTATGACACAGAGAATGTGTGTTTTCATCCATAGAGAAACACTCAATGGCTGCCAAAGGGTTTTGCAAAAGGCTTCTAAGTGCTGTTAATCTCCCGGTTAAGTGCTTTTGTAGGGTGAGGAGAAAGAGGGGAAGGAAGCTTGAAAACTGGAGAAGATTCTGTGGAATTAGTCTACTGGTAGCAAGGTGGGAGAAATTCTTGCAGTCAACAGTCAATACACAAGAAACAGAATGAATAACCCAGAAGTATATACATGTAGTTCTCATAATTCTCAAGAGAGTTTTATAAATAACAGTGTCGATCAGAGGCTGAAGTCATATCTATCTCCCACTTCTGGCTTCACATTATAACCTTGTCAAAGAAATTCACTCTATCAGTGTTTCTCAACCTTCCTAATGCTTTGGCCCTTTAATACAGTTCTTCATGTTGTGGTGACCCCAACCATAAAATTATTTCATAGCTACTTCATAACTGTAATTTTGCTACTGTTAGGAATCATAATGTAAATATTGATTTCAACTTTCAGAATGAGCTATTGGCCAGGTACTATAGCATGGCTGTTAAATGTCCCTGATATGCTGGATAGCTGATATGTGACTGCCTAACGTGGTTATTACTCACAGGTTGAGAACCATTATATCTAGCTTGATAGTCTTCTCTGTAGTGGTCAATGTTGTGGGATGTTTGTACACTGTGTGACAATATACTGCTGTGACTGGTGCAATAAAAAGCTAAACAGCCAATAGCTAGACAGAAGGTATAGGTGGGATGCTGTGGGATAATGCTTTTGTACACTAGTTTAATAAAACACTGATTGGCCGGTTGCCAGGCAGGAAGCATAGGCAGGGCGAGCAGACTAAAGGAATGCTGGAAAGAGGAAGAGCAGAGTCAGGAGTCACCAGCCAGATGCAGAAGAAGCAAGATGTGAAGGTAGAACTGAAAAAAGGTACCAAGGCACATGGCTAAACAAAGATAAGAATTATGTGTTAAACTAAGTGTAAGAGCTAGTCAGTAAGTAATATGCCTGAGCTAATGGCCACGCAGTTATAATTAATATGAGCCTCTGTGTGCTTACTTGGGGACACAAGTGGGAGAGATTTGTCCTGACCGCCAGCTAGACAGGACACAGAAAAACTTTCAACTACAGTGGGACTTGCAGACAGAGAAAGAACTCTGGGAAGAAGAAAGAATGAGTTACCAGCCTGACACAGAGAGGAAGAATGACATGCAAGATGGAAAAGAGGTAACACCATGTGGAAGAAAGTAGATTAATATAAATGGGTTAATTTAAGTTATAAGAGCTAGTTAGGAACAGGCCTAAGCTATAGGTTGAGCTTTCATAATTAATAAATCTCTGTGTCATTGTTTGGAAGATGGATGGCAGCACAGAGAAAGACACATTACAGGCCAGGAATGATGATGTTATATTTGTATAAAAATTTTGTCCCAACAATTTTCTTGGAAAAGAATACCATTTAACTTGATAAAGTTAAATTTCTTTAATTGATTTTCAACTTTCAGAATCAGCTATTGGCCAGGTACTATAGTATGGCTGCTAAAGGTCCCTGAAAGAATCACTTGTCACAGTCTTGGTCCCCAGAGTTGTGTTTTTGGGAGGTATTTTAGAAATCTTTAACACTCTTCACATTTTGACTAATGGCTGCCTAAGCTTAATGCACAGTTTTGCTGAAGATTTAATTTTTACAACTGATAGTCATTGTCATTGTTTTTGAAATCTTAATGTGCCTATTTTCCTGTCTTTCTTGGATTTTTTCTGGAATATTTACTAAGAGACTGTCTCAGGATGAGTGATTAGAAGACAAATATCCCAAGTCTGTACATTTCTGAATATATTGTATGTGTCTTCACACAGATACTCCGTACCAGTTTGGTTTTAATTTGTGACCATTACAAACCCCCATCTAGTGCAAATTTATTAACTATGGTCAGAGGTCCAACATAGGTATCAATGTGATAAAACCAAAGTATAGCAGATCTGCTTTCTTCCTTTCACTTGCTCATGCAGGTGACGGTGGAATTGATTCCTGTTTGAGGTTTGGAGAGTCCCATTCTCTCATTTACTGTGAATGGTGTCAGCCTCTGCTTTCTGGAAACTGTTGTACTTCTTTACCCATGGCTTTTGGCTCTACCCCAAAGCTAGGACTACCTGACAGAATGGTTGTGTCATATCTCTTAATCATTTTTTCTTTTCTTTTTTGGTTTATTATCATTTTTAATTAATATACAGAGTAACAAGTTTTATTATAGCATTTACATATATTCTTAGTTTGGATAATCCTCTGCTCCCAACCCGCCCTTCTCCCCATTTCCTTATTCCTCTGCAGCATCTTTGCTTGCACCCTTTGGCCTTCAGTATCCCCCGCTTCTATTTTCCTGTCACATGTGTCCCGCTGCCCTCCCAACCCTTTCAAGTCCCCACCTCCCAGACCTGGTCCTAATACTTTCCACTTACATCCATTTTCCAGGAAGTTTCATAATTCCGTGTTGTCTTCAGAACTGAACAAAATCCCATTTTTCTTTTCTGTCATTACTCTTCTCTCACCTCACCATGAAAAATTCTCACGCAAAAGCTGTGTCAGTCAAATGGAGGTCGTGGACTGTAGGGTATAGAATCCCTCCTGACATAAATTTTTGCTTGATGTTGGCTCACCAAAGATAACCAACCCTTTCTTTTCCTCTGTCCAACTTTTGACAAAAGTTACTCTTAGTTTCACCCCCTGCCTTCTTAGCTTCATATCCATAGATGCACATTCTTCATCTTCTTTTGCTGCCGACAGCCACGTCAACCAACTTCACTGAGCAATTTCCACTCTGAGCTTTTCCTAGTGCCGCAAAATTTGGAATTCTGCTAAACATAAAAACTGGTCCATAAAAGCTGATCCAGAAGCATAGATTGTTAATTTCACTAATTTATCTCAGAGGCTTTCATCCTTTGGGAGTTGGAGAGATTGCTCAGACATTCAAAGTGCTTGCTGCTTCTCCAGGGGACCCATGTTCAGTTTCTGGCATCAGCATCTGCTTCCTCACAGCTGCCTACCAGGAGCTCTAGGGAGTCTGACACCCTCTTCTGGCCTCCTGGGGCACCTGCATGCTAGTAGTATACACTGGCACAGACATACATGTACATAAATAAAAACACACCTAAATGTGCTTTCATCCTTTAAAGAAAGCCTCCTGGTATTTTTATGAGATGGGAACCAACCTCCAGTTGCTCCTGGTCATTTTTTAAAATTTTTATTATTTTAATATTCCTAATAAATCATATCTAGATTTTTACTGTGTGCTGTATCAATAAGACTTATCCTGAGGTCCAAGAAGGAGATAATAAAATTAAGATTTAACTTGAAAAAAGGGAAAGCATTTGGGATAGCTTTTGTATGTTTAAAATTATTGAAGAAGAAAATATTATAATTAAAATTTTCTTTTTTAGATGCTATCTGAGCATGGAAATCACAGAAGCTCTATGTGGCTCAGATATAATGAGCTTTCAGAACTCTCTCTCTCCAGGACAGTGCAAGGCAGTTCCTACCTTTTTCAACAAATGAGTGTCTTTGAAACACTGGACTCAAATAAATACGTTTATTCAGAGTCAGTCTTCTTGTCCTGGTGATTACAATAGCAAGGTAGAGAAAAATAAATAAGGCTTGCTGTACAAACTCACATTGTAATGAAGATCTAACTTCAGTCATTATCTCTTGAAACAGCAGTTAGGAGGTGCAGAGGGGATGGGATATTGCTGTTCTTCTGTGCACTCTGCAAGGAGAAGGAAGCAATTTGAATAAAATATCTAACAAATAAACTGTTGGGGATTTGTCAGAAGTGTGGTGCTGGTCTCCACAGGAAGCCTGTGAGGAGTGTAGAAGGTCTGTAATGATGAGGAAGTTTTTGCCCTGGTCTTCTGTACATTGAACACCAGGGAATCTTTCCAGCAACTGTCTCTGTGACATGTTTGCGCATGCCTGGCACGATGGTCCCAAACTCTGTGGGCCAGACAACAGCCTCAAGCTCCCATGCGATCCCTGACATTAGTATTTAATGAGTGATGACTTTTCTTATTTCACTTAGATTTGCTGTCCATCCTGATTTGAAGATTGTGTAATTTACATCGGAACTAATTATTTTCAAATATACCTAAAGTCTCCAGTAACTACAAAAAATGCTTCAAAAAGCACTTTGTTTTGTTTTTTACAGAGTTGCTTGCAAAGATAACCATGAAAGCAAATTCTTATTTTCAATGTCACATTTTAAGTAAAACAAATCATTCCTTAAGTAAAATCACTCCATAACATAAAGTCTGAAAGAATCGAGGTTGAGGAGGTAGCGTGGTCTGTGAAGTGCTAGTGGACAGCAAGTGTAGGGACCTGAGTTCCATCCCAGGGCCACCTAGAGTCCTTTATAGCAGCATTCGACTATAATCCCAGTGTCAGGAAAGCAGAGACAGGCAGATTCCTGAAGCCTCACTGGTCAGCCAGTGAAGCCAAATCAGCCAGCTCCAGGTACAGTGGAAAACACTGTCTCAAAAAAGTAGGGTGGAGAGTAATTGAGAGAGACACTACTAACAACCTCTAGCCTCCACACTCATGCATATACTTGTGCACACACAGAGACAGGAGCATACACACACACACACACACACACACACACACACACACACACACGGAATATATGTGTGTGTTAAGAGCTTGTTTTATTATTATTTCTAGATTAAAAATTTGAAGATTTCAATGGAGATAATTTCAAAGAAAGAATTAATTTACTTTGTCTACCTCACAGTCTTAATGTTGGAAGCAGAAAGGTCTGTACATTTGGCAGCCAGGAGGGAGTTCTTACTTTGGAGGGATGGTCTGTGCCTGTGAGCTCAGGCCTTGGGAGACACTGGCTGCAAGTTCAGACCACCCTGGTATACATTATGAAACTATAGGCTCAAAGGCACAAAATAAGAAGGAAAAAAGAAAGGAGGGGGATTGATTTAGCAGAATATACCAAAAAAATTCCTAGCAATCCCAAATGAAGGTGAATTATGAGGTCACAATTACTCTGTTTAAGGTTATCGTCACTTTCTTTAAAAAATTTCTGGGTTACTGACAGAAAAGTAAAACTGTAATCTATGTTAATGAGGATATGAAGAAAAGGAAACTCACGTGTGTAAACAAGTATGGACAACTATCATATGATCCATCGATCTTGCCTCTGGGGATATATCTAAAGAAAATGAAATCATCGTGTGAGAAGAGGTCCCTACTCCCATGTTTACTGCAGCAGTATTCAAAACAGACAGGGTAAGGGAATCAGGCTAGGTGGCTCTCAGTGTGTGATTGGGAAAGAAAGTTATATATATATCTATATATATATATATCTATATATATATATGGATATTATTCATTCATAAAAGGAATGAAATTCTTTCATTGTGGCCAAATGGAACTGAAGGACATTAAGTGAACTAATCCAGATGCAGAATGACATACTGCATTCATCCTCAAAGTTGGAAATGAAAGGTTGATTTCAAAGTGGAAGTGAACAGAACTATTACTGGAGGTTAGGAATTGTAGACAGAATGATATATAACCATACTTACTTTGAACTTGGACTTCTCAATGTCCAGAACTATGAAATATAAATTTCAGTTTGTAGCCTCTGGCATGTTTTCAGTAGAACTCCATTGAGATACATCTATAATTTTAAATGTGAAAGGAAAAGATGTAGAATTTAATGACCTAAGCATTCACTTTTATAAAGCTGAGGGGGGAAACTACCAAATAAACTAATTACAAAAAAAAGAAATGAAATGAAGGATAGAAAATAGTAAAACATAATGCAGATAAACAGAAGGGAAGCTTGATCAAACCAACTATAGTTCAGATATGTCTAATAATATTTTTAAAACATGGGCAAGACTGAGAAAATGCAAATAATAAAGGTGAGGGCAAACAGCAGGAATGTAAAAGGATTCAGCTTCAAGTACTAGATTATAAAATATAGTAAAGACTCATCTTCCTAGTATATTTGAGAGCGTGGAGTAAATGGGGACATTTCTAGAACTCTTATTTACTAAAGTTTCTTTCAAAACCAACTTTATATTTAAGTAATTCTATAGTTTTTTAGAGTAGGGATTTTTTAAAGGGAATATTACTAGACTGCAGTGAAAATATTCGCTTACCTTCACATGAACTATTTAAATGATCAAAACCCACATTGTTCTGTTATACTCTTCTTCCATTGTTGTTCTGGATGCCTGACAGAAACAACTCCAAAGGAGAGTAGATTTATTTAAGCTCACAGTTTCCCAGGTTTCAGTCTGTGGTTGACTGGTTCTGCTGGTCATGGGCTGTGGTAAGGATGAACCGATGTCATGATGGGAGGGAGTGACCAGGCCAAGTCTCTCACCTCATGGTAGCCAAGAAGCAGAGATCTAGGCAGCAGGAAGGGACCAGGGCAAAATTCACCCTTTAAATTAGACAAGCCTCCAGTGATCTACTTCCTCCAAGCAAGTTCACCTCTCCCCAGCTTCACCACCTTCCTATAATCTATTCAGATTTAATCTCGGGTGGATAGACCCACTGATAATGACAACCTGATCCCTTCTCAAAGCTGTATCTGTGGCTACTATTCCCACCAGGAAACAAGCCTTCAAGTAACAGTTCCTTTCAGTGGTGGTGGGAGTCATGCCCAAACAATTACAATTTCTTTGCTTAAAAGAGATAGCCAGATCTTCATGATAAAACAGTGTGACCAGAAAAGGCTCAGAGCAGTAGCATTCAACAACACACATATTAAAATCTGAACTTAATGTTAGTAGGAAGTAACTTGCATCCTTAGAATATATATTATATTATGCATCACGATTATGTTGTATAAGAGACAAAGTCAACTTTTCCTTAATTGTCTGCCATAGGCAGTGCTCCCACAGAGAAAAAAAATTGGCTTCCTCCAAAATTTGATGTAGGCCAGGGCATCTGATACAACATTCTGGTGAGCCTCAACAGCTGCACCCCAGACACTCCAACTCTTTGAGCCAGAGGGAAGTTGCTTTTCTAACTTTGAGAACTAATGTGACTCCTGCTCGTGACTTACCCCATAATAAAACTACTGTATAAATTTTAGAGCCCAGTCTCAGAATACCACACAAAGAGTGGGGAAATCCTGTTCCTCAAACCACAGATATTGAGCTGACAAGCTAAAGAGAGAGCATAAATTCACTTGAAAGACATCACTTCGCATGAACCGTGATGACACCAAGGAGGGGTCATTGATTCCTTAGTGATGCACTTCCCAATGTTATGTGTTGAATTCCTGGTGTCTTATCTGCTCCTTTTGGGTTGTTATTTATAGGTACACCAGTGAATGGGTGCTGCCTACCCATTCCCAGTCCCCATGAGGCCAACATTAAGGCATGGTATATTAAATGTCCTTACAATCAATTCCTTATCATGTTACATAGTAAGAATGAATGTCAGACTCCTCCAAATTTATTTGTTAAGGCTTGACTACTCAGTGTGATGATGTTTGTAAGTGGAACCATTTGGAGGAAACTGGGTTAAGATGAAGCCATGAGGGGCCCGCCCCTCACAATGGGTGTAGTGTCTGTGCAAAAAGATAAGATACAAACTTGCTTTTTGTCTACCATCTCTACCATCGGACATCTCAAAAGAGTCCATCTGGAAGCCAGGAAAAGGGCTTTCACCAGAACTTGACCATGGTGGTACCCTGATTTCCAATTTCTGGACTTCCTTAAAAAATTTGAGAGGTTATTTTTCTGTTGTTTAGACCACCTGTGTAGCTATTTTATTGCCACTTCTAGCTGTTCTCATACTGACTTAGAGTGAGCAAATAAGAGGAAGAGTGTGAAGAGCCCTCCAATGATTAGGAAGTCTCCTTATGAGTCTAATTAGCTTCTTTCCAAGGTAGCAAAGCAGAGTAGATGTTTCAGCAAGTGCTGACTGAACCCCTGATTGACTCACTGTTGAAATCCCTGGTTCCAGGTTTGAGTTGACAGTGTTTACTAACACTGGAAACAGTCATGCCGATAAAAGAGTTAACATCCTAGAATCAGATCAAGAGCAGTAAAGAATATTCCCACATGCTTTTTAATTTTCCTGAACATTTAAGTTGTTAATAGTGTTAGGAGGAGGTGAAGAGTAGGTGTTTCAAATACTTTACTTCCAATTCAAAAATAATGAGGGTGCATTTTCCCTCTGTTCTCAAATCATTTTTTGTCTTTTCCAAAGAATCTCTTGTTGAACAGTGTGACAGTCTCATGAATTGTTGGAGTTCAGAGGTTAGAGTTACGTTTTCCCCAGGTTGTATACTAAAGCCCTATCAGTCAGTGATTTCTGGGCTTCATGTCTTCAGGCATTCATGGATCAATGTGTTAAGCTTGGCAAATTTATAAACAAATTAAGGAAAGTCACATATCAGAATGTTTGTGTAAGCTCAGCAACAAATCTTGTAAAGAATTGTTTTCTCTTTTGATCATCATTATAAGCAAATAATTTAAATAATTTTATAGAAGTGTTGCATATAAACAACATCAAATGTGACAATATAGAAGGAAGAGAATGCACAGTTTTTGAGTTTGACATACCATCTTTTCAGAAATATCATCTTTGGATTGTTTTCCCTTGTCTAAAAACCAAGTGTCAATGTCAGTATCTTTGATGCAATTGCTGTACCCCTCGCTTGTCTTAAACTGTAGTGCAGTCCACAAGCATCTCATGAAGGAGCTTACATAATCTGAACAACTAATCTTACTGCCCAATGAAGTCTAAAGAAATCTGTCCACACAAAAATGACAGGCTTTCAGCTGCAAGCAGAAGTATGCAAAATCTGCAACAGAAAAATCTGCCTTTGTTGGTATACTAAAACTTCCTTGCAGGTAAAATAATAAGGAAAATATATAGACTGGTATAAAATAATGCTAATAATTTAGTCTTATCTTCTCCTTGCCTTAATTATAAAACAATGTGCTGTGAAAGTCAAGTTTTTTGTTTTTTATTTAATTTTATATTTTAATTTAATTTTACATATCAGCCACGGATTCTGCTCTCCTCCCTCCTCCCGCCCCCCTCCCCCAAGCCCAACCCATATTCCCATCTCCTCCAGGGCAAGGACTCCCTTGGAGATTCAGCTCAGCCTGGTAGATTCAGTTTTTATATGTCCAGCTAAAATACTAGTCTGAGTTCTTACCTGCTACATTATAGACATTGGCCATTGCTCTCTAGAAGCATTTTCGGGGCAGTACAAAGTCAATTCCTTTCTCTTCATCCATGGCAAAGGCTTGTGATGCCACTGTGTCACATATGTTTCCAATTAATCTCCTACCAGGCTATCTGATTGAATTATACAACCACTGAATGTTTTAAAGGCTTCCCTGATTTGAAGCTCAGCCATAGGTTAAACAGTCAAACTGTTGGTTGAACTATCAAACTCAAAGTACATGTTTAACATAAACAAGTCATTTCACAGATACAAGCATGGATAATGGGGTATTGTAGTAGCGGAAGGCAGATGCCTTTGCCTCATTTTGTTCTTATACCTAAAACACTGCAGTGCTTATTTTTTTTAACATTAAAAATAAGGGACAAAGAGACATTTCCACTTATTACAGTATAGACAAATAATCTGAATAATTCAGCCTCTGTTTACAGAGTACAAAGTGAAGTTCAGATTCCATAAATATTCAATATTAATATGGTAAATCAGTCTAGACAACTCAGAAACCACCCTAACTCTGCATAGTTCGATTTGCTGGTCCTGAGAGAACTGATTCACCAGGTAATTACTATATCACCACTTTACCATTACATAGAAATACCAAAGAGGGGAAAATGCCTCCTTATTTTCAACTTAACTTACATCATCATTGCAGTTCCGTGGTGTAGAGTACTGTGGGTTCAGTCACAGAAGGAGACCGTTCCCAGACTTTCCAAACGCCTGCTCTGACTTAGACATGGCAGCTCTCTTTTGCCTTCCTTTCTCTGCCCCAGGTTTGGTCAGTTCACAAGAGCTGTCACTATGTCTTAGCTCCCTGCAATCTCATCCAGGTGAGCAACTCCAGCCTCTTGCCAGACAGCTGTGCAGCAGGCAGTGGTTCTCCTGACACTGGGGAAAGAAAGATATCTTTTGCAAGGACGTGCTGGAGAAAAGAAGTTGGTTTGTAACTAAGGCTGGCTGAGAAGGATGCAAAAGAACGGCATCGAAGATACAGGCAAAAATAAAACACCTCTGTCCTCTTAGTTACCTCTAGGGTTTCCTGTAATAATTCTCTTTATGCTCTTTAGAAAGCAGCTAAATGTGAGAAGGGATCGATGGAAAACCATTGGAGGGAGACAGAAAGGGCAACCTTAGCCTGGTAATTAAGAGTCAGAGCTATGACTATCACTCTCCCTTGCAGACCTAACGGTGTGTTCAGAGCACATAGACGGCAAGTCATTCCCAGAAGCCTTCATGATTTTCCTCCAGAACCTTGCAAATCTTACAAGTACTCCACTTCTCTCAATGTTTGTGGAAGGTCTGTTACCAGTCAGAACAAAGCTGGACAATTCAATAGTTTAGAGAATCAGAGCTTTTGCCAAAGTGATGGACATCAATGCTAAAATAAACACAGGCACTGTGCTCTGCCTCCCTCCCCATTCTGCTTTCTCCACCCTGAAATACCTCTGTAGGAGCAGGTCTGCCTGAGCCCTCACTCCTCACATCCTCATTTGTGTGTCCTTTGGACTTCTCATCCTCAGAAATGCCCCAAACAAGAGTTCAATAGATTGTAAGTTGAGCACATGCCATTTCTATAAAATGGAGGCGAAAATGCATAAACAACAGGAGGGAATCCAAACCAAAGAAACTCTGAGCTGCTAAATATGTGATCCCAGAGCTCTGAAGAAATAAAACACAAGAAGATTGAGAGTCTGTGTTTGAAAGTCATTGTCTGTCAATCAGTTCCTTACCCTTACTTTATTTTACTTTACACATTTGGAGATATCATAAATGTATAGAAAAAATAATATAACAACCCTCCTCAGATCCACCCTCCAGTTGCAACCTTTAACAATCTGTATTTTTGTTCATCCCTCCAATTTTTTGAAGTATAATTCACTCTGTATCTCACACATAAATACAAGACAAAAAATAAAATTCTCTTTAATGTGCACCCCAGAGTCATTTCATGCACAACAAATCAATGATATCTTTTTTAATGCTCAGCCTATCTTCAAACTTGCTTTATTCCTAGTTGCTTTGTTAAATTAGGATCCAAATAAGGTCTACATTTGTTTAGTAGTATTTCAGTTAGTGTTTCTGTTGTTGTGATAAAACATCATGACCAAAAGTAACTTGGGGGAGAAAGGGCTTATTTCAGCTTATATTCCACTTTACAATCCAGAATTGCAGGAATCTGGGGCAAGATTTCTGATGCAGGCCATGGAGGAGTGCTTCTAACTGGCTTGCTCTTCATGGCTTGCTCTACCTGTTTTCTAATAGCAGCCAGGGCCACCAGCTAGGGGTGACACCTCTCACAGTGAGCTGTGCCCTCTTACATCAATTATCAATAAAGAAAATGCATGACAGTGCTCACAGGCCAATCTGTTGGAGATATTTTCTCAGTTAAGCTCCCTCTCCAAAATTGTTCACAGTGGCATCATAATTATGTCTGTTGGCATAAAAGTAGCTAGTACAGGAAGTTACTTAAATCTCTTTCTCCATTTCAACCAAAGCACGCGCCCGTGCACGCACACGCACGCGCGCGCACACACACACACACACAGATAGACATAGACAGACAGAGAGGAAGGGAGTGAGAGAAAGAGAGACAGACACAGAAGAAAGAGGAAAGGGTGAGATAAAGTGAGAGAGAGAGAGAGAGAGAGGGAGAGAGAGAACCAGGACCTTGTGCATCTTATACATGGTAGGCAAGTATTCTACTATTGAACTATATCTTAGCCCTTAAATTTTCTTTAATCTCCATTGTCTCTTGATTTCTTTTTATTGGGGAACTAATGGGGTTGTGTGCCTTGAATATTTACCCACATGCAGAATTTGTTTGATCACATCCTCATGGAGCCATGACTATGTCTTCTTATTTCCATAATTTTTCTTACTAATTGATTTTAATATTAGAGGACATATGAACAAGCTTTAACTGAAGGCAAGAAAAATTGCATAAGTTGTGACTTGTATCTCATCCTCTTTTCCTTTCAGCTGCACTGAAAAGCAGTTGACAGAAGTTTAAAATTGTATGATGCTTTTTATAGTATCAGGAATAGAAGTTACTCAGGCTGGCTTTGAACTTCCTCTGGAGCCCAGAAAAGCCTGGCCCTTGCGGTCTTCCTGCCTCAGTCTCTGGAGTGGCTGAGATTACAGGCTTGGGTTACAGACCCCAGCCAACATAAAGGTTTAATATAGGCATATTTTGTGAAATTACTATCTCAATAAAATCAATTAGTCACTCTAACATCTCATATAATTACTAGTTTGTATTTGATAAGATCTACTTGACATATACAATGTAGCATTATTAACCATGGTCGTTTATGCTATACATTAAATCACATAAACTTATCATATAGAATTGAACCTTCATTTCTGTGGATAATGACTCTTACCTTCCATGTTTCAGCAATAACCATTCTCCTCTGTGTTATACTATGTAAGCTCAAATTTAAATTGATCTGAGAAGATCATGTAGTATTTGTTTTCTGTCATTTGCTTACTTAGCTTAGTTTAGTATCCCCTAGTTCAAGCTTATTATCCTAAATGATAGGACTGCCTTCTTTTTAAAAATATTTTTTATTCTTGAGAATTTCCTACATGTATACAATATATTTTGATCATATCCCTGTCTATTTCCCCTTCCTAACAGGCCCCCAACTCCCTCACAACTTTTTCTGTACCAACTTTATCTCTTTTATTTTATTTTTTAAAATATCCAAATAAGTCCAACTAGTGCTGCCCATGTGTGTGGGTGTAGGAGATCTACTGGAGCATGTGGCCCCATCTAAACACAAAAGAATCCCCCTATTCTAGCAGCCATCAACTCTAATAGCTCCTCAGCTAGGGGTGGGAACCTACCCATACTTGAGTACAGGAACTGTCTTCTTTAGACCATTGTGTGCTTACATTTTTCTTTGTTTATTCACATGACAATAATGGACACTGGATTGTTTTCATTTTTGGATATTATGCACAGTGCTGAAATGAACAATGTTGTTCTATGTGTTGATTTCATTTACTTTAGATACAGATCCGGAAGAGCAGTCAGTCATGGTCTGGTAGTTCTCTTGTTCCGTTGTGAGGACCTCTGCAGCTCTCTTCACACCAGGTGTAACAGTTTTCTTACTAAGAACACCGTACCAAGGTGCCTTCTTACGTCACTGTTCTTTCTCTTTTAGTAATGGACATTCGAAAACGTAGGCGCAGGTATTTCATTACAGTTTTGACTCATATTTCCTATATTCCCGGTGTTGTTGAACATTTTTCATATCTCTTTTGATGATTTGTAAGTTAAGTCTTCTTAGAAAAAAATGTCTAAGTCAGGCAGTGGTGGTGCACACCTTTAATCCCAGCACTTGGGAGGCAGAGGCAGGCGGATCTCTGTGAGTTTGAGGCTAGCCTGGGCTACAAAGTGAGTTCCAGGAAAGGCACAAAGCTACACAGAGAAACCCTGTCTGAACAAAAACAAAAACAAAAAAAAGGGGGGGGGATCTGTTCAGATCCTTTGTCTGTTTTTCAGTTGCCCCGGTTCTGAGTGGGCTATTTGCTTTCTTCCTGCTGGAGTCATAGTTTGACTGTTTACCCTTTACCAGATACTGTCAGAAAATATTTTATTTCAGTTCATACGTTGTTTCTTTTCCTGTTGATCGTGCCTTTTCCTGATTAATGAAATGCTGCCCGCTGTTATTTCCTATTCTTTGGGGGTCAGTATGTGTAGTGGTCACTTCCACAGCATTTTCACGGCATACATGAGAGAGAACAACTCCGGGTTCCTTCTGGCTCATGCTCCCAGAAGTTGCACGTCAGCACAGCGGAGAAGGCAGAGCAGAGCAGCTTAGACGGTATGGAAGCAACTGGGGGACTTGATGGCAGCAGTGTATGTGGTGCATGCTGATGACGTCACAGAACCAGGAAGTAAGGAGTCAGCCAGGACCAGAAGTCAGGGTAAGCGTCTGCCACAGAGACCCATCATCCTAAATGTTATACCATCTCCTAAAATATTGTCACTAACCAGAAAGCAAGTTCTCAGAGCAAGAGCTCTTGGGGGACACTTCAGATGCATTAGCAGTGTTGGCCAGCTTTCTGTTACTATGATAAAACACCAAGAGAAAATCAATTTAAAGACACAAGATTTATTTGGGCTCAAGGTTTTGGAGGTTCCAATCTCTGGTCAACTGGCTCCAGTGCTTCTCAGTCAGGCAGAGCCGTATGGTGGGAGAAAATGGTGGTTCAAACGTTTTTACTTAATGACAGATGGGAAGGAGAGAAAGTCCAGGGGAGGGTCAGAGAAAGAGGGAGAGAGGGACAATGGGAGGGGGAGAGAGGGAGAGAGGGAGAGAGGGAGAGAAGAACAGGGAGAGAGGACAGTCCATTCCTCTCAACTAGGCCCCATGTCCAGTTTTCATCAATTACCAATGCTCCATAAAATGATGAATCAATCAACAAATTAACTCGCTCAAAGGCAATCGCAATTCAATATTAATCATTTTATATTTTAACTTTTATAGTGGCATTAACAATGATTTATGGATCATTATTTTACTGTGGTGGTCTGAATTTGATTATGCTCTTATCTTTTTATTAAGTTTCTATTTTCTTGGTATTTATTAGCATTCTTTCATTTTTAAAAATCTAGTGATGATGAATACAGCATGTGTTTGTGTGAGAACACATCTCTTGCTCATTTTGAGGCACAGCTTTGTAGGGAATAGCATTCTGGCTTGTCTGATTTGGCTTTGGTTCATTTAACACTGAATATTTCATTCCATGCCCCCTTAGCCCATGAGGTTTTACTGAGCAATAACTAGTACATATTTGAGAATCCCCTTGTAAGCAGCCTTTGTTCAGGCTGAAGTTAGTTCACAGGGCTGGTTTGGGAGCCAGCTTATCATCTAAGTTTGACCGGAAGACAGATTTTCACGGGCTGGCCTGGTTCTGAGGCTCCCTGAAAGAGGTCTGACAATGGGTTCTGAAAAGCTGAGTGTACTTTTCACTGGCCTACCCTCAAATTAAGGGTGTCTGCCTCTAAGCTATGCTGTACAGGTTTGGGCAGGCATGACCCAGGTCATGTGCGGTGCTCTGTGATGTCCTCTTTAATGATTCTTTACCGTCTTCTCTGTTGTACCCAACCACTCGCTCAGATTTAGCGCTTACACTTTCTGTTAATGGTTAAGTGTTGAAATTAATGCTTTTATGAAGGATAAGTGTGAAAATCTATTCTATCATCTCGATGCCCTCGTTTAGAAAGTTGTTTTAAATATATCGAGAGACACATACACTACCTGGTAGATCTAGTTATAGTACGTCTTTACAATGACTTTTTAATTCTTTGAAAGTTTTATACATTTGTGAAATGGATATTCTAATCATATTCATCCAATTCCTTCCAACTCCTCCTCCTCCTCAATTTAAGAACTGAGTTGAGTGTTCCACTTAGGTAGTGCATCTGTGCCAAAACATTTTACTGAACACATCGGAGTTTTGTAGCAATTTTTTATAGCTTGTTTATGCTGCTTACATTGAAGTGGAGAAGTCGCCGTTTTATTTATTATGACTTTATCTTTCTTTCTGCATTTAATAGCTCTATAATATAATGAAGCTTTATTTCACTAGCTCTCCACTGTAAAGTAGTTCACATAGAAAGTCAAAATAAACACTGAACTTTGTCTCCTGCTCTTTTTTTTTTTTTAGCCTCTTTTTGGAATAATAGATTGGTACCCTAGCAACACCTAGTGGTGATCACTGATGGTTTTGAGTGTAATTATAGAGTCATAAACTTAAAATGTTCTGATATTTCTGTTCATAGTGGATGTTATCCCCTCTGATGCTCCATATGTTTCATCTATCATTAATGAGAGCCCCTGAGATCGGCTGTTGCCTCCTTTTGACATGTCCCCAAAAGTCATACATATGCACCCATTTCTGACGTAAGGTATGTATATCCTGATTCATTTTGAATCCTTCCTACCACAGATGAAGTGTCATCTATTTCTTTAACAATCCCTCATTTGTGTGTATGTGGTACTAGTGGCCTTTTAGACTTCCACACCCCTCATTTAAGTGTATTTCCCCCTTATACATAAGACATCAACAGAATAAATGATCAAATAACATGATGTATGTGGTGATGGGGTTATCGGAATGTCTTATAATGAATAACAATTCAACAGTGGCTGTCTAAATGTTGGAGAGGTTCAGAATCCAGTCCAAGAAGCCTAATACTTCAATGGTCTCACTGTGATGCTAAAATCCTAGGAGATTCTTGGAAGATGTCTGGTCTTCAGTGCAATCAGAAGACCAAAGATGCTGATGTTGGTGAAGAATAGCACAGGCAGCAACGGATGCAAGCACCAGGCAGCTGGAAGGGAGCACAGACATACTGCAGCACGGCCTTCCTAGGACATTTTTCATATCTAAAATGCCAATGGAATTTGCTATCCACTCTCATGGAGGGTTTGTCCTGCTTATTACGCCAAGAAAGTCCCTTGAAGACTCACTGAGAGGTGTGTTTCTCAGTTGGTTCCAGATCCAAAGAGGTTGGCAATAGGAACTAACCCTCACAGTCACTTTTATATTATTATTCATATTCACTCTTGTGGTTGAAAAGTTCTTCTTATATGATTAAACAGCTCTGGGAATCAAGATCTGTACCATGGAGAGCTTGTTAGAACAAGGTACGCATCAAATACCCTGGAAATGCTTAACCACAGCCATGATCATATGCACATGTTGCTCCACCTCTTGTTCTGACCTCCTACGGCATTCCTGCCTTGTAGGACATAACTAGGGGCAGTAAAGAGAGTCTTTGAAAAAAGGGAAGTAGGCCAGGTGGTGGTGGTGGTGGTGGTGGTGGTGGTGGTGGTGGTGGTGGCGGCGGCGGCGGCGGCCCATGCCTTTAATCCCAGCACTCAGGAGGCAGAGCCAGGTGGATCTTTGTGAGTCTGAGACCGGCCTGGGCTACAAAGTGAGATCCAGGAGAGGCACAAAGCTACACAGAGAAAACCTGTCTCTAAAAACCAAAAAAAAAAAAGGGGGGGGAGGGGAGAATGGCCATTGTGCCTTCTCTTTCCTCATTTACAAGGAGAAATGAGAACATGTGGTAATAAATATTTGGCCTGCAAATTTTCATCCTTCAAAAAAATTTACAAGGCATAAAACACTTTATTGCTGGCCCACTTTATTGCTGAATTTGAATAATTTGGGATCCAGATGTTGGGTTCACATAAGACATCTCTTCCAAATTAAACATTTTTAAAAAGTGTCTTTGGATTGTTTTCAGACCTTGGAAATCTTTATCTCTTGATCCAAGTCTCTTTGTTCTTAGTTCTCTAACATGTTCTCCACCAAAGCTGCAAAACTTCTCAGGTTAAAGAGGTGTTCTTTTCTGAACTCTTCATCATCATTAGGATAGCTTCTGGCAAATTTGTCTTTTGATTGATTCCTAATTTAATTCTATAATATTTGATATTTCATTTTTTTTTCTTGGAAATTTAATCTCTAATCTTGTTCAATAAAGCAACTCTGGAATTTTATTCACGTTCAAAAACGATTCCATTCTGCTGATTATCACTTTTATGAAAACGAGTTTTACATCTGCATATCCTTTCAAAGGAAAAGAAGAATGCTGCTAAATTATTAAATCTTTTGTCAAAATGCTTCAAAATTCTGTTTTTATTTATCAGATATTTTAGTTGAAACATTTTCTTAGAAAAAAAATTCCTTATGAAGAAAGCATTGAGTTCTCCTTTTATCTATACATTAAACAGTTTATGTATTCCTTTAATTTTAGGTGCCAATGATTTACCTTTTGGGTTCTTTCCATGAAGAAGATTCATAAGATGGGCAAAACTTATCATTCACATCTTTTTATAAAAGTGGGTAAGTACTCAAAAATGATTATAAGATAATGATTGAAGTATAAGTTATGCTACAAAGTGGATGATGACATTTAAAAATACAAAAATGCATGCTCAGATTTCTATTACTCTAATGAAATACCTGACACAGGCTATATATGAAGTGGAAGGTTTATTTACATCAGAAATATAGAAATTAAAAGTCAAAGATCAACTGTCTCACTTATCCAGAGACCTGGTCCAGTTCCATGGGGGATCCTCAGCTATTGGTTCACAGTTCATGTATTCCCACTAGTTTGGCTATTTGCCCCTGTGCTTTATCCAATCATGGTCTCAATATCTCTTGCTCATGTAATCCCTCCTCTCTCTCACCAATTGGACTCCTGGAGCTCTACCGGTCGATTAGCTTGAACTGTTTAGGAGGCCCCCAGGCAGTAGGACCTGGACCTGTCCTTAGTGCATGAGCTGGCTTTCTGGAACCTAGGGCCTATGCTGGGACACTTTGCTCAGCCTAGGTGAAGGGAGGAGGGGACTGGACCTGCCTCCACTGAATCTACCAGGCTGAGCTGAATCCCCAGGGGAGTCCTTGCCTTAGAGGAGGTGGGAATGGAGGGTGGATTGGTGGGGGGGGGGCAGGAGGAGGGAGGACAGGGGAATCTGTGGCTGATATGTAAAATTAATTAATTATAAAATTTAAAAATAAAATAAAAATCTTTCTGAAAAAATAAGTCAAAGATCAGGAAGCCCCATAGACTTGCCCCCTGTAAAAGGTGGCTAGTGGTGGACCATCAGAGTGGTTTGTGTATGTTCAAATGGTCACCTCATGAACCACAACACAGAGAAAGCCACAACACATCTTACAATTCCTTTCAAAGGCAATCTTCAATAACATAAGACCCTCTCACAAACATCCACCTTTCAATGGTCCATAACATCTCCTACCACCTCCACTCTTGAGACCTACTCTTTTACATATATACCTCTGAGGGACACACAAACAAAATGATAGCAGTAGGTAGCTGTAGTGTGGCAGGGACAAATATATATAACAGAGCCAAACACTCGCCTGCTGACAACACCATTTTCTAGTCTAATGTAGAAAACTTAGATGGACGAAAACATTTTTAATATTACTTTCTCCTCATTCTTAGGAACTTCACACAGTACACAATGAAAAACGACTATATCCACTCCTTACTTCCTCTGCCAACTCCCCATAAATTCCCTGGCAATATGCCTCCCCCTTCATGATGTCTTCTCTTTCTCTGCCCTCCCCATCTCATACACTACTAAGTCCAAATACATGCATGGATGTAAGGCTATCTACTCAGTGAGGCATGGGAAATGTACCAGGGGTTTCACATTCTGTGGGGCAGGGAAGGGAATGAGTCTTTTTTCACCAAGATTAACAGCCAGTATCTCCTTAGTAAAGAATGAGGCCTGAAGAACAACTTCCCCATCCATGATGGGTTTGGGGCTGGACTAACCTTGTGCAGGTCTTGCATAGGTAACCACACCTGGTGTGAACTTACAGCTGCAAGAGCCATGTTGACTCCAGAATTTGCCTCCTCATCATCCAGCTGCTCTGTTTTGTCTCCTGAGCCTGGTAGTGGTGATGTTGAGAAAGATGTTCGACCTTTAGGACTGAGTATGCAGTCTCTTATTTTTATTACTTTGATCAGTTATACATAATAGCAAAAAGAATCATCTCAGGCCAAAACTGAGAGTAGTCCAAGTCTATGCACATAAAAATAAATATATAGAAAGAAATTTGACAGACAACATGGCCCTTTAGTAACTGAGTAAAATAACAATAGCAGGTTCTAACCTAGGGTCTATGACTTCCCCAGCCACGGGCTTTTGACCGGGATCACAGTACCATGAAACTCCTTCTTATAGCACAGGCTTCAAATCCAATCAGAATTCTATTGCAGTTGACTATTTAATTTCTGGAAATATCCAATATGTAAGTATTCTTTTTGAATTTTACCATATTCTCATGTATGTCTTTTGTTACTGTTTTAGTAGAAAATAAAATATTAAAGCACCTTAAGCCAAGTTAGAGTATGATTTCTGCAAATTTTTAGACACACACACACACACACACACACACACACACATACACACACACACCTCATAATAAACATAATAAACTAATTTCCTTGAATTCACAGACACAGACATAGATGAGGGAAACAGATCACTATTAAGTTTTGTACATTGACTTTGCTAGTGTATATTGACATGGAAATTGCTGAGATATTAGAATCCATTGAAGTTTTTATTAATATTACCTTAAAGCCTATTGAATATTGATTGACAAATAATGATTTGAAATTTCTTTTGGCAATAGAATACATATGCAGTGTGCAAAGTTCTTAATATCAATGCTAGTGCAAATGGGATTATCACAACTCTGCAAGGGTGATATTATTAGTACACTCACCTTAAACATGAAGAAACACAGTTAAATGGGCCTAAAAATGGATGCAGCTGGAGACGATGCATATCAAAAAAACAAACATGGCATGTTTCCTCTCTTTGTGAATATAGACTTCATAGAATATCACTGGGGAACAGGGCAGACTTACAGGATTGAGGACAGGTGAGACTGAGAAAGCGGGTATGGGGAAGCACATTATAAACTTGAATGACATTATGTGATGCTATCTAATAACATAATAATAATAATAACATTAAAGACCTCTGGGCATATGGTACTTCATCGGAAATGATACTTGAAGCTGGGGAGGGCCCCACTAGTGTTACAGAGAAATGCATCTCACACATTGAGATCAGTGGGTGCAAAGGCTGAAGGAAGACATCCTCGTATGTTTAAGGAATGGAGAAAACACCTGCAAGCCTGAGCATGAAAAATGAGGGTGAGGTGCTAAATGAGATGCAGAGGGATGGTCAGGAGGAGTCAGTACAGAAAGCAGCAGGGCAAAGCAATTGAGATGAAGGTAAGGCATTACTTATCTGAGCCGCAGGAACTGTGTTGTGCATGAAACGCTAAGAATATAAAAGAAGTGGATACACCAAACGACACATTCCACTGCAGAGAATTAAGCAATGAGTGTTTGGGGGGTTTTCAAAGTAAATCAGGGAGAGAAAGAGAGAGAGACAGAGACAGAGAGATAGACAGAGACAGAAACAGAGACACAGAGATAGATAGAGACACAGAGACAGAAACACAGATAGAGGCAGACAGAGAAAAAGAGGGAAATACTGGAGTTTTTCAGTTGACAAGTGTACAGCCTGGGATTCAGTGATGGAGCACATCCACCGCTGAGGTGGGCGGTGTGAGATGTTGGAACTGAAAGGCCCCCAAGTCTGAACACTTCAATAGCATCAGAATTGAAACTTCAGCTGAGAGCCATCCTGCTGGGTCATTCCTGATAATATCACAGCCCAAGGCCATCTCCCCAGCCTGTGTGACCCAGCTCTTCTCCCAGCTCTAAGGATTACTAACTTTGCTGCTTATTCACCTCACTTTCCATGTTTGAAATCTAACCAACTCACGTTTACCTCTCTTTAATTACAACTGTCTTGAATCATGCACTCACTGGTTCACCCAAACCAGGCAAGGAATTTTTATGACTACATGGTGCTCTAACCCTCACAAAATCCACATACAAAATACAACATGTCTTTGGGTCTTCTTTTCCTGCCTAGAAGTTAAAACTATGATCTTTGTATCACTGTTAAAATACAAACTCAGGAACTATGTGCAAATTCTCCTTAAAATGCCCTCGTGTTCAGCAAGCCTTCCTCATTCCTGCTGACTCCACCACACAGCTATGAGAGACAACAGGAGGACCTCCATGGCTGGGCTGCTGTGTCACCTACAGGTAGCAAACGGGAAATGATACTTACTGTCTCTAGTGGTACAGATGCTCCAGGATCTAGGAATGCAGGCATAGTTTCAGTTTAACACAACGCAAATGGATACAAATTACAATTCACAAAATATCTTCTAAAGTAGACAAACAATGGGAGCAGCAACTGATGAGCCTCCCTACTCCTGCTCTGCATGAGGAATCACGGCCCAGCTTCCAGCAGCCTAACTCACATGATGCAGCATCCCCGTCACACACACCTACATGGATCCAAAACTGAGGCTCTGCTCTAAGTTGACCCAACTCAATTTCTTCCTTAGAACATGGTTTCTGTTCTTTCAAATTTTCTCAATGTAATGTCATATTCACAACACCTGCTAGCTGGTCACCACAGTAATTATAGGACCTCGATCTCTATCCATGAACCCTTTCCATTGATGGTGGCAACAGCCAGGAAA
The DNA here is from genome assembly GCF_049852395.1 of Peromyscus maniculatus bairdii. Lineage (NCBI taxonomy): Eukaryota > Metazoa > Chordata > Mammalia > Rodentia > Cricetidae > Peromyscus > Peromyscus maniculatus. The sequence goes on from NC_134860.1 coordinate 101,767,726, forward strand.
TCTTTAACATGCCCCATTTAGACAATCACTGCACACAGAGGCACCCCAGGGTCACCCTGTTCTACAGTCATGGTTGCTTCTGGGGTGTCCTAATTTCTTTCTGAGTGCCATACCTCAGATCTCTCAAAGCTTTACATTCTAACATCACACTACATACTTCAGTGACCTTATTTTTGGTAATTTTTTTATTTTAATAAATTTTTCTTTCCTTTTACATACCAATCCCTGTTCCCCCCTCCCTCCTTTTCTACTGCTCTCCCCCACCTATCCCCTTCCCACCCTCATCCCCTCCTCATAAGGCCTCCCGTGGGGAGTCAACACAGGCTGGCATACCCAGTTGGGCCTGGACCTAGTCCTTCCCCACCTGCACCAAGGCTGAGTTTAGAACTCAGTGAATCAGAGGATAGATGAGGAAAATACCTGTGCACTGTAAAATTGAAATAAAATTTATAGGCGTGAGTTGTTGTTTGAGTAAAAGTGAATGGGTAGTAAGCTAGCCACAGATACAGTAGCTTAAAATGATAATTATTTCTTAAGATTCTGTGAATGAAGAGTAGAGCTAGAAGAAGAGATTTTTTGGGGAGATCCACTTTAAGCCTTAGCTAGAAGTGCAAATGGGAATTGGAACAAAGACTTTTGCAAGGGAAAATGAGGCAAGAGACAAGTGGAGGAAGTTGCCTACAATCTGATGCTCCAGTTAGAGAGTTCTCTGAATTTGGGGGGCCAGTGTAGTACCTCAATTTTAACTTATAGATGCAGCTATAGGCTGAGTATCTCTAATCTGAAAACATTTTAAAATACAGAACATTCTGTGTGCTTACATGATGTCACAACTGGAATTATTTTTATAAGAATAAATTTTATTTTATGCACAGAAATATTTAAAATGTTGTCTATATAGTAATTTCCAGGCCAGCCAATGCTATGGAGTGAGACCCTTTCTCAAAAGCAAGCAAACAGAATTTATAAAATTACCTTTAGGATATGAGTATGAAGAACTTTAAATGTTTCATATTTCGACTTGGGTCCCATAACTGCACATCTAGGTTAAAATCATAAATCTGAAATATCTGTGGGCTCCAAGCATTTCAAAAAGAAGAAGTCAATACATAGATACTAAAAACAGCCCCTGATTTAAATATGAAGACATCTTATGGGGCCTTGGGTATTTTGGAGAGTCTCTGAACCTTCCAAATATTGATAAAGGCTTGACATTGGCTCTTTCTCTAGAAGAGAACCACAGACATATTGGCATTTTTAGAGAGGCAACATGAGAGTTGGAATGGGTATGAGAAGAATAAGCCTTCAACTAGATACCAAATTCCTTCAGCACACTCCTGACTTTCACTTAAGAATCCCCTGGCAGTAAGGATGGCAACATCTTGAGTAGTGGTTCATTGATGGAATTCTCAGAATCTTAATTTCTGACTGAGTAGTGGTGAATAGTATATACTTCTCATATCACTTTAAAATATATGTATTGTTTTTGCAAATGCTTGCATAAAGATAATATTGTTATTTAGTGGGAACCAACAAGAATCAAAATTCGTTTCCTTATCTGTAAAATGAAACAGTTGGAGAAGGTGATTGCCAAGGTCTCTTCCTGCTTTCTTCAGAGGCTTCAACTTGAAGATCTTTGCTGTATATAAACAAGATCATTAATTTGAATTCATAGCATTTATTTTAATCCATGTATTTTATCAGGTTTCTATATTTTGTGTTATTTCTGTATGCATCATTATTGTTATGGTTGAACAATGGAGTAATTTTAGTTTACCAAGTGGTCTGGGCTCTTGTGATTAAATGTAGTATATAAACATAGATGGATTGTTATTGCCCAAGACTACTTTAAATGAATGAGCAACTCAGCACACATAGTCTTAATAAGAATATAGATTTCACTAAATGGTTTTGACATCTTACTTCACCCTAATGCTGTAGACATTCTGAATTAATAACTGCAATAAACATGGTCAACCTATTATATGGGTCAGTTACAAATGTAATGAATATAATATAAAATACATTTTAATGTTAAGACCCTAGTTCTCAACTGATTGGTATTCTTTTTCTCCTATTTCCTGGAGTGAGGGAGATTTTAAATCTGCTATCTAATATATATAATCAGAAAATGTAGAAATGAATTTAAATATGCTGCCCTCAATCTAATTTTAGGTATCAGTACTGTGGTTTTGTTTGTTTCATTTCAAAGCAATACATAAAACATATTTGTGAACTAATAAATATGATAAAATATCTAATAGGAGAAAATTAATTTTAACAAAATATTCGGTGTTCTCCATTATCGACCCAAAGCTTTACATCTGTTGGTATGTTAAACCTAGTATTCTTGGACTTAAAATACATACTCTGTAAATATCTCTTATGTACTTATATTTTCTTACAGCACAGTTTTCCATCTTTTATATCATTATTTGTTATGTTGGGTGTAACACGAATCTTAAATGGTCTTATTAATAAAAAACTCAGGACCAGGTATTGGGGTGAATGCTGAAAGATCAGAGAAGCAGAACAAGCCACAGCAAACCTCACCTCACCAACTTCTCAGCCAATCCTGTTTCCTCAAACTGGAAGCATCTGAGTCTTCATCTGAATTGATATCAGCTGAACTGCTGCTGAAAGCCTCAAAGCTTAAAAGCCTCTAGTTACCGCTCCTCAAGCCTTATATACCTTCCTGCTTCCTGCCATCACTTTCTGGGATTAAAGATGTGTGTCACCATGCCTGGCTGTCCCCAGGGTGGCCTTGAACTCACAGAAATCCAGATGGAACTCTGCCTCCTAAGTGATAGGATTAAAGGTGTGTGTGCCACCATTTTCTGGCCTGTATGTCTAATCTAGTGGCTGCTCTGTTCTTTGATCCCAAGTAAATTTATTGGGGTGCACAATATATCGGGGGACACACTATCACCACACTTGGGTGCCTGAAATACCCTTTCTATCCTCTTGAAATTGTATCTGCCTCATTTTTGAAAACTTGACACAAGATTACCTCCTCCCAGAACCTTTATACAGAACCCTCCCTCAAGTGATCTCAGGGCCTTTCCTAGATGCTCTTGGTATTTCAATGATGAGTGCAGTCACTAACATTTATCCAACACTTAGCGCTAATGTTTTAAGAGCTATACCTGGATTTATTTATTTTGATTTCTAATCCTATCACCAGCATCCATATCAGAGAGCTGTGGCTTTTTATGTCATCTTTTAAGACAACAGAGAAGAGGCATATAACTTTTCTGAGTTATATTGCTTATGCCCAGAAGGACCCATAACAAAGTCTTTACTCCTAAAGTTGTGTCAATTCCTTATTTATTTTTAACTTTTTGCCAGGGGTCAGAGTTTCACTGTGTAGCCTGCCTGGCCTGGAACTTGGTATGTAGATAATGCAGGTCTTGACCCTACAGAGATCCACCTTTCTCTTCCTCTTGTGTGCTGGGAATAAAGAGGTACACAACAAAACCCAGTTTCAGTTCCATTTTAAGGAAGTGGCTGATCACTGTATGGCTCTGTTTCTCATATCACAACTTCTCCCTTAATAGAAAATAACAGTGATAGAAATGCATGTAACATGAATCGCTAGATGGTCTTATTAACAAAAAGCTTGGAGCCAGATATTGGGGTGAATTCTGAAAGATCAGAGAAGCAGAACAAGCCACAGCCAGCCTCACCTCAACAACTCCTCAGCTGATCTTGTTTCCTCAAACTGGAAGTCTCTGAGTCCTCATCCGGAATAGATCTCAGCTGAATCGCTGCTAAAAGCCTGAAAGCTTAAAAACGTCCTAAAAGCCCCTAGTTCCTGGTTCCTCGGGCCTTGTATACCTTTCTGCTTCTTGCCATCACTTCCTGGGATTAAAGGCATGTGTCTTTCCCAAGCAAGACATGAGCTCTCAAGTGCTGAAATTGAAAGGTGTGTGTCACCAGGCCTGGCTATTCCCAGTGTGGCCTTGAATTCACCGAGATCCATCCAGATCTCTGCCTCCGGAATGCTAGGATTAAAGATGTGTCCTACCACTGCTTAACCTCTATGCTTATTGTAGTGACTGTTATGTTCTCTGACCACCAGATAAGATTATTGGGGTGTACAATGTATCAACCACAAATGCAATACTAAAATTCAAAGAAAAGTATCAGTTAGGGTACATGATTTTTTAACATACATTTTAATTTAATATTGCATCATTTCCCCTTCCTCTATCTAATCTTTTCCATTCACTAGTCATTGTTTTCTCTTGAAATATACATACAGCCTGATTTGCCTACTTAGTGTTACTTGTATGTGAATATGATTTCAAGACTGACCATTTGGTATTGGATAACCTATTAGGGGGCTTATCCCTGGGAAAGGCTATTGCTCTGGTGTACAGCATTCCTTAGTTGCCTTGTTTGTGGTAGGGGCCCTTGAGATTTGCCCTGTCCATGTTATCATATCTTCTTATGTTGTACTTCTTCAGGTCTTGTTTAGGCAGCCATACCGTTGAGGTATCATGGGTGTAGCTTCCTTCTCTTCTAGGAGACACATTCTCACAGCAGACGTCCTGGTCCTCTGGCTCTTACAGTCTTTCTGTCCCCTACTCCACAATGTTCCCTAAACCTTAGATACAGAAGTTGTGCTGTAGATGTCTCATCTGAAGCTGGGTACCCCACAATCACTGTTCTCTGCCTTTTGACCAGTTGTGGTAACACTCTTCATCCATCTTCTGTAATGATTTCCATTACTGCAAAGAGAAGTTTATAGGATCAGTGGATGTAAGGATAAGTATTTTAAATGCAGTGAGGAATTATGCTGGTTTTGTAAATTGGTAGTAGTCAGGTCTTCTGTGGGATCCACAAGTTCACAATCCCTGGGTAGTTGGCTGTGTTTTCAGTATGAGGCATGATTTTCCTCTTATTAAGTAGGCCTTAAGTTTAATTAGGGAACTGTTACTTACCACCAAGGTGTAAGTGCCACTATGGTACCCTTAAGATCATCATGTCATGCTAGTCATTGTTGTGGTTCCTAGGTGTCATAGCTGGGTAGGGCTATTGGTTGCTTCCCTCTCTTGAAAGTTTGTATAATACCTTTCAGTACAATGAAAGCTAATCTTCAAGGAGGAGACTTTAAGACAGATTCAGATAGAGTCCTCCAGATCTTGTGAGGGAATGTGATGTTAAGAACTGTGTATTGCAGTTGCTGAAGGACTCTTATTTGATGAGATCACTAATTACAGGTTGTTTGGGTTTTGGATTTTTGTTTTGTTTTACTTTTGACAATAAAAGTGAGAATTGAATATGGCATCTCAAAGAACAACAAAAAATATGAAGCAGTTGGAGGGCAAATAATCACAGAGAAGGGCAAAACAAACAGAAGTGAGGGGAAATGTCATCACTTCTAAAGAGAACAAGTAAAGAAAACAAGGATGCTCTGCAAATTAAGACTACATAAACATCAATATATGAGAATGCTAGGGTGTGAATAAGGGGTATCCCCTATATCTCATGTTCTGAAGGCAAGTCTTTTTCCCCACTGGCAGGGTTGTTTGCTGAGCTCTGGAGACATTAAGAGTTGATACCTCGCTGGAGAAAGTAGGTCACTGGAGGTGTCTATTTTTGAGCTGTATCCTGTGCTTGGCCCCTTCTTCTCTGTCTGCTCCCTGTCCACCATTCGATGGTGGACCATGTTACTACATATGTAATTCTTAAACAAAGTTCAGACTCATGTCAGGCCCAGAGCAGTGGAGCCAGACCACCACAAACCGAGACCTCCAAATATGAGCAAAGTAAGTCTTCTCTTTAAACAGTTTAATGATTCCTTCACAAGAATTTGGTCACAGTGATGAAAAGTCTCATGAGCAGAACTGAATGAAATGACTGGGCAGACGGAAGAGGGGGTAATGAGTGATGGGGACAAGAACAGAAAGTGGGGGCAGAGCACGCAGCTTCGGTTTTCCCACGTTTCAGCAGTGAGTGAAATGTAAGACGTGCGTTGTGGGATGAAGACAGCTGAAGGGAAGAGAGGCTGGTTAATATCTTTGTGGATAGAAAGAGGAAGGAAATAAGGGAAGAGTGGTGAGGGGTGAGAAAGAGACACTAGCAGATCAACAGTTCATGAAGAACAAGGCTGAGGCACCGAAAAGGCAGGAAGCTGAATTCATTCATTCTACTTCACACACTTCTCATGTGTCAGGTACACAATTTAAGATTGATGTAGTGATCAAAACCAAACAGAAACAACAGTAAAAAGAGAGACAAACCCATTAAACCTTAAATTCTGACTCATAGTTTGAAGAACACACAGAACAGTATAAACAGTATAAACTCATCTATTAAATGTTTTACACACACTAGCTCACTATAAGGGATACTCAGAGGCTTAGGAACACAGTGGAGGAGATGCAAAGGAAGATGCAGAATGCCAGACAGAAAAGAACTTAAAGTATTGAAGATACATAAAGACTCACAGCTTCAGGGGCTACAGTGCAAAGTCACTTGGCTCAGTGTCTCAGGGCCTGCAGTGAAACACCGCTTCATGGTGGTAGCTACATGTGCCGGAGACTGTGGTCCTCATGGAAGAAGAGACAAGGAGAAAGGAAGATGCCAGGAACAAGATACCCCAAAAGAGCAAGATGATCCCTCAGAACATCTGGCTAAATCCCACATTTTGAAGTTTCCAGAATGGCACACCAGCTGGCACCTTTGATTTTAGCACGTGATTCTTTGCAGAGCAGGGTTGTTGTTCATGTGCAAGCTATATCACCAGGAACTGGACCTATACCTCCTACCCAGCAGGATCAAAGCAGGCCAAACGTGTTCCTCAGCGCTCGGTTTTTGCAGACCAGCATGTGCTGTAGAAGACAGGGAGCCAAAGGAAGGTAGATAGTAATTAACATGTTTTGTTAGATCCAGGCATCCACCAAGAGGAGATGCCAACCTCCTTTCTGATTCCTGGCTCACACAGTA